>NW_005871075.1:9983483-10012846 GCF_000147115.1 Myotis lucifugus | reverse complement strand
ATATATATATATATTTAAATATATATATAGTTAAATATATATATTTAACTTTTATTAAATATATATATTTAATTTTAAAAAATCCTCACCTGAGGATATGTTTATTGATTTTAGAGAGAGAGGAAGGGCAGCAGGAGAGAGGAGTAAACATCAATGTGAGAGAGAAGCATTGATCAGTTGCCTTCCATACGTGCCCCAACTGGGGACCAAACCCACAACCTAGGTATGTGCCCCGACTGGAATCGAACTTGCAACCTTTTTGGTGCATGGGACGATGTTCCAACTAACTGAGCCACTCGGCTGGGGCAAACAGTTATATTTTTATTTATGACTTTGTCTAGTCTCTGTGTAAATTAAGAAAGTGTTAGAAGCCTGGCCGGTGTGGGTCAGTGGTTGGGTGTAGACTTATGAACCAGGAGGTTATGGTTTGATTCCAGTTGGGGCACATACCCAGGTTGCAGTGTGGGGTGTGCAGGAGGCAGCCAATCAATGATTCTCTCTCATCATTGATGTTCCTATCTCTCTCTCCCTCTCCCTTCCTCTCTGAAATAAATAAAAATATTTTAAAATTTTTAAAAAAGAAAGTATATTAAGCAAGCAGATCACTGCACTCACCAGCCATCAGCCCGGCTTGTGGCTGAGCAGCGCTCCCCCTGTGGGAGTGCACTGACTACCAGGGGGCAGCTCCTGCATTGAGCGTCTGCCCCCTTGGTGGTCAGTGTGCGTCATAGCAATCGGTTGTTCCACCATTTGGTCAATTTGCATATTAGTCTTTTATTATATAGGATGATCAAGGATGCTAGCTTCACACACATATAGTTCTGCAATTAAAGCAGAGCTCACCTTACCAACTGTGTCACCTGGAATCAGTTTTTCAATCTTTCTAAACTTTAGTTTTCAGATCTGCAAAATGGGGATAAAAGTATTACTGACTTCTTAGGATTTTTATGGGGTTTAATTGAAATAATGTATATGGTGCACAGAGCACAGTGTCTGCCATCTAATAAACTGTTAGTAGATGATAACTGTTCTTGGAGTTCTACTATCACATTCTATGGCCAGCTCATTCCATACTTTCCAAAGTTTCAGTAATGTGAATTATTTCAAAGTCCTGGAGAGATTTACACTTCAAAAATGGTTTATATACAACATATGGGGATTTATAAGATAGTCTAGAAAAGTTATAAAGCTTGTATTTATGTTGGCAAAAGTAATACTTGAAAGAAGAAAAGGCTCTCTCTGGCATGGGATTAAAAAGTTTTAATTATTACTTTCTGATAGCATTAAAAAACCTATTTAAAGAACTTGAAGACAACACAAATAAATGAAAAGGTATATCATGCTCATGGATTGAAAGAATGATTATTGTTTAAATATCCATGCAACTCAAAGTGATCTCCAGATTCAATGCAATCCCCATAAAAATACCAATGGTATTTTTCATAGAACTAGGACAAAGAATACTAAAATTTGTATGGAACCACAACAGACCCTGAATAGCATAGCAATCTTGATAAAGGAGAACAAAGCTGGAGGTATCACATTCCCTGATTTCAAACTATTCTATAAAGCTATAGTAATCAAAACAGTATGGTATTGGCATGAAAAAAGACACATAGATCAATGGACTAGAATAGACAGCTCAGAAATAAACCCACCCATATATGGCCAATTAATCCATGACAAAGGAGGCAAGAATATACACTGGGGAAAAGACAGTCTCTTCAATAAGTGGTGTTGGGAAAACTGGACAGGTATATGAAAAAGAATAAAAATCAAACCACTATCTTACACCATATACAAAAATAGATTTAAGATGGATTAAAGACTTGAATATAAAACTTGAAATCATAAAACTTTTAGAAGAAAACACAGGCAGTAAGCTCCTTGATCATAGGTTTTATCAATACTTTTTTGGACCAGTCTCCTCAGGTGAGGGCAACAAAAGCAAAAATAAGCAAATAGGGTTACATCAAACTAAAAAGCTTTTTCATGTTGAAGGAAACTATCATCAAAATGAAAAGGCACAATGGACACAGACACCAGAAGGGGTGAGGGCATGAGTGGGGTGTGGGGAGGCAATGGGGGGATAAGGACACATAAATAATACCTTAATCAATAAAGAAATAAAAAAAGAAAAGGCAACTTACCGAATGGAAGAAGATATTTGCAAATCATACATCTGATAAGGGGTTAATATCCAAAATATGTAAAAAACTTGCACAACTTAATATAAAGAAAACAAACAACGTGATTAAAAAATGGGCAGAGGACTTGAATAGAAATTTTCCCAAAGAGGACATACAGATGGCCAAGAAGCACATGAAAAGATGCTCACCATCACTAATCATCAGGAAGATTTAAACTCAATCCACAGTGAGATATCACTTCACACCTGTCAGAATGACTATTATAAAAAAGACAAGAAATAAAAAATGTTGGCAAGGATGTGGAGAAAAGGGAACCCTTGTGCACTGTTTGCGGGAATGTAAATTGGTGCAGCCACTATGGAAAACAGTATGGAGATTCCTAAAAAAGTTAAAAATAAAATTATTATACTATCTAGTAATTCCACTTGTGGGTATTTATAAAAAAACATGAATTTGAAGAGATACACCTGTATGTTCATTGCAGATATGGAAGCAACCTAAGTGTCCATCAAAATGGAATATTACTCAATCACAAAAAGAATGAAATTTTGCCATTTGCAACAACATGAATGGACCTAGCGGGTATTATGCTAAATGAAATAAGTCAGATGAAGATATTACTTACATGTCTAATCTGAAAAACAGAACAAATGAACAAACAAAACAAAACAGAAAATGACTCATAGATACAGGAAACAAACTTGTGGTTACCAGAGGAGGGAGAGATTGGGGGGAGTGGGTGAAATAGGTGAAGGGAATGACAAGGTACAAATTTTCAATTATAAAATAAATAAGTCATGGAGATGTAAAGTACAGCATAGAGAATAGAGACAATAATAAATTTGTATGGTGACAGATGGTAACGACTTACGTGGGGGTCATTTCATAATGTATATAAATATCAAATCACTATGATGTACACCTGAAGCTAATAAGATATTGTATGTCATTAAAAAAACCCATTTAGGTATTGTCTGGACAGTTTTGATTTGTCCCTTACTTGTCATACATTTATTAATTTACTAAAGTGTTTCTTTAAGTACTAAAGGGTTCAGAATTGTAATAAATACTTGTTTTGCCAAACTCATGATTTAACAATTGTTGGTCAAATATAACTTAATAATTAAATGACAAAATCTGAAAATGGATTATGACTTTTTAGCTGCCAGATGATTTTCCATAACAAAGTATTGAAGAATTAAGAGGAATAAACTAGGGCCATATGGATTTCATTTTCCTTGAAATACATTTTAATTCAAAAATTAAGGGAAAAATGGGGACACTTTTTTTTTTGAAGCCATTTTTTAAAAAGGTAAATATTTGGCTAAATACAAAGTAATACCAAATTCAAATATGTTTTGAACACCTTTGCCAACTGCCAAAGATTGTTTTCTTTTAAATGGCAATGAAAATAATAACTTTCTTTACCAAAATCTTCTCTCTTCTTCTTTTCCCCATATGATTGATGGAGTTGGGGAAAGAAATTCTAAGTAAAGCTCCACGGTTAAAATCCTGGTCTGGGAGCTTAGAAATTTGGGTACTACATTTCCAGATAAAGACTTATGAAAATTTTCAAAGATCAGGAACTATGGAAATGGCATTTTTAAATTAAAGTATAATTTTAAAACTTGATAATTTTGTTACTATAGTGAATCCTATCTTCAGATTTTTATATTTTTCCCATAATAGGAAAATTTTTTGGTCAATTATATTTTGGTTAATTTTTTTATCAAATAGCACACATCAGGACTTTTAAGAATTTAGGCTTATACATCTGAGTATTTTTCTGTAAATTATAAATAAAAATGTTTCATAATTGTCCAAACTTCAAATAATTCATAAAACTAACATGTTTCTACGAGTCTTTGTCTTGTGTAGAATGTTCAAGTTCATCTTCCGTGTATACCTCAGGCAGACTTGTACTCCTTAAGGAATGAGAGAATTATCCCTCCCCCGCCCACACACATATAGTTGTATTTAATTTTAGAGAGCACACCTAAACCAGATTTTCATCTGAGGAAGGAGCTGTTACAGAAGTGTTAAGAAGAGAATAAATCCATGTTTATAAGCAGATGATATCCCAGTTCACAGTGTAAAATGTAAATTACCTAGCCTAAGAGAAAAACGATAGATTGTTCTAGAGAACAAAGAACTTTGCCAAACACAGGCAAAGTCTGTGAGTCAAGAAAGGCAGAGACAGAGAGACAGAAAGAGAGAGAGAGAGAACAAGAGAGAGAGAGAGAGAACGAGAGCACAGTCTTTTTTAGAGTGTTAAAATATAAAGTTATGAGATGTGCAAAAAAGAAGAATAAATGAAAGCATGGGGGTCTTATCTGAGTTTTCAATTCTTACTCCAGGCAGGGAAAATTCACCACAGCTGAGGATCATCTCAATGAATACCATTCCTCATCTTTTGTATGGTCCTGTTCCCCATGAGTCTCAGTTTACATCCTATAGCAGCTAGGGTTGAATGAGGAATTTCCTTTCTTTCATCAGCAGTTAAATCTCTGCCTAAGAGCCACCTCTCTGTGCAGGGGTGACCAGTTAGCTGGGGCAAGTAGGAAAGAGTTTGAGGAGAGAAGATACAATTAGAATGTTCACTTAGCATGAGCTTTAGAAGAAAGAGATTAGGTAGGCCCTTTATATCTCATCCCCTGGGCATACAAGCACAAACACAGCAATCTCTCTGTAACATCAGCACCCTGGGTCCATGTTTTCAGGTGGTCTTATAGCTGAGCCTGTCTTGTAATGAAAGAAGTTCTCTGATACTGAAGAAAATAGTAAATGCAGGGCCACCTACAATGGATAGTCTATTATTAAATCCTACATTAGGTAAGACAAACAGTGCAGTAAGAGAAGATACCTGCCAGTACTTAATGATAAAAGTGTTGTGATGTTTTGGTATAATTTATAGTATAATATGTTATCATTGCTAATTTGCATATATTAACTCTCTCTAAACTCTATGTTCATTATGAATCTTAGCATGCATCTTTCCATGTTTCGGTTATGAGTATTTACTTAATTGATAGAGGTGTGCAGTAGATAGTGCATGGGAAAGTAATTAGTAGCAAGACTGTGAGCATGAGTCGGTGTGTGCTCCAAGCCTGAAAACATGTGATGATCAGTGGGTAACGACTTGGCCTTACACTGCTGAGTAAAATCTCATAGAATTACATTAAATGAGAAATGAAACTGGACACTTCGTGGCTTCAAAATTTAATTTTGAAAAAGGGGATCATGGCATCCCCCAAATGGCACATGTCTGCTGACTAAGCAGTGCAAGATGCTGTAACTAAATCCTGAAAGTGAAGGCTGCAAATAGAAATAATTGGAGAAAAGAAAAGAAAATTGTGTTAGTAAATTCAGCAACCACTAATCCCTGTTTTTTGATCAAAGGCGTCTAGACACTACCTAACTCCATTCTGCTTTTATGACTGCTGCAAAGGAGCGTGCATTCTGATGATCTTATTTACGGTGTTGGAAGATGTCTGTGTAAACAAACATCTCGGAACACTTGTCCATTTGTCAGAGTTGCCTGTTCTCTGGGCTTATTTGGAAATCTGATTTGGTGTTAACTAGCATTCTTTTGGAAGTTACACCAGCAGCCCACGGACTTACTATAACTGAAAAACAGGCTCTTTTATATTTAGTGCTCGAGCCTAGCCTGTCTAAGAGATCCTCTCACTCCAAGTAGCACTTTTCCATGCATGTAGCAGACACTACAGATATGTTGCCTCTAAGACCCAGATTTGGGTGGTGGTGGTGGTAAATATTGACCTCAAATATTTCTGTTCTTTTGTCCCCCTGTGTTGTTTTCATGTCCTGAATACATAGTTTCTGAAACAAAAAATATGATCATCATAAATATGAGTGCCCCATCTTCCCATTGAAAACAATGTCAAACATTTATTTGAGAATTTATATTTCTCAATATAAGACACTCAATCTGAGGCACTTTGCATACATCTTTTCTACAACAATCCTTCCTAGTAAAATGTCACTAGCCTCATTTTACAAGCAGGTAAACCGAGAACTCAGGAAGGTTAAGCAGTTGTCCAAGACCACACAGCTAGTGAACCAAGAAAGTAGGGCTAACCCGAGGCCTGATTGTAAAGCCCCTGTTCTTCTTATTAGGCGACTCTAGAAGTGTCCCTGGTTCAGGCTATTCAGGAGGATGTTGAATAGAAGACCTCTGTGGTATGATTTGCCTGTGAAAGTCCCCTGTTCAAAAGGTTTTCCTCTGTCCAGTTGGGTTTTAGAAACGCCTTTGATGTAAAACATTGCAACACTGGGGAAAGGATGGAAATACACATTCACAACTTATTTTAAAATAATTAACTAAATTACCTAGCGGGACCCTGAGAATGGGATACTACAGGATGGATGAGGTTTTACTACGGAAATTTTTGCAGCTAAGAGGGGTGTAATTTGAAGCTCAAGAGGCGTTGCGGGGTCTAGTTTCCGCCACCAGGGGTCAGTGTGCAGGTACTAGAAATCTAGTCAGGAGGCAGCATTGGGAAAACAAACTTGGATCAAAATGGAAAATGGAAATGGAAACTATATTTCAGTTACTAAGACTTGGCAAAGAGCCCCTGGCAGGTTAAATCCCAAACTGAAGCTATAAATCAGAAGTTACTTATGACTAGGCCCATCTGAAGACATGAAAAAATATTCTGTCTCGATGAAGGCAAAATGTCTCTACCATTAGGATTGTTAGTGAGTGATGTTTTTAAATGACAATGTGACTGTTACAGTTCACAGAAAGATACAACAGTCTTCTCAAGTTTATTAAAAATTCCCTATTAATTACACTGTCGGGTGACCATATGACAAGGAGAACAGAGGAAGGACAAAAGAAAGAGGAAGACCAAGAAGTACATTTCAAGATTTAAGTACAAGCATCTTCTCATTTTTTTAAAAATAAAAAATTGTTCTTTAATGTGTTAAATAATTGTTAGTGGCTATTTCAATCCTTTATCTTTTCATTCTTTTACACAAGACAAAGTACGCAGTAAGAGGAAAATATTCAAGTGGTGTTAAATATTTAAGAAAATGCATTCTCCAACAAAATGTCAGATTCAGTTTTATTGCTTCCAAATATTTTATTTTTACCTCGGCTCATTTGTGAACTATTTTGCTTGGTTGTACCAGGACTATTTTGCAACAAATGTTGACATAGCTACTTGGATATTTTTATATGGTTTGAAAAATCTAGAGGGTTTAAATTCTTTATGTTCAAATAATTACTCCAGGAAACTGTAAGATAATTTAGTTCTCTTCTTATTTTTCAAAATATAAATACATTCATTTAGTAGTTAGGAAACATATTCAAAATGGTAGTTTGCATCCTTTATGATTTAATAGGAGTGTGTGTCTGCTAGAGAGCATAGTGAAAGTTAATTGCTGTCTACTTGGAAAGCTCAAGCAGCAGATTTTGCCCCTGGCAAGATAATTTTACAAAAGCAGGAACAAATAACGAGCCAGACTGTCTCTCAGCCATTACTATGTCAGATGAAAGCTTCTCTCTCTCTCTCTCTCTCTCTCTCTCTCTCTCTCTCTCTATATATATATATATATATATATATATATATATATAAACTTAAGGGAAATGGTACATATGACTGTTTATGATCTAAGCAGCAAAAACCATAACACAACACATAGTATCATAAAAGGCTTCATTTGTGCCAGTGAATTTTGAGTGACATATTTCTAGAGTCAAGTACAAATTATCTTCTGGCTAAAATATCTGCCTGCATTAGCTTTGACTCACTTCATGTAGGTCTTTCAGCACTGGGACTTAACATTCTGACCTAACATTTAATGTATTAATCCTAATTTTAATCCTATACCAAGACTCTCTGTTGTATTGAATCAATTCAGGTTAATTCAGAATTATGTTGCTCCCACCCAGAATCAATAGACCCACTGTTGGTTCTCTCCAAAGCTGACCACCCAGTTTTGTGAGAATCTGCAGTGAATTAGAAAATCTGTCATTGCTGGGGAGACTGGGCAGCTCCGATATGGCATGTCATTCTCTCTGGTCTATACAATACCCACTCTTTGTCTACCGTCTCCTAAACTAACCTGACATAACTGAGCCCGCTGGTCAATGAGATCTTTATTCTCCGGGAAGCAATGCCTTGCACACCAGCATTATTAAGAAATTTCTGGACAATGTTTCGTGGCTGAAGAATAATCCAAGGTTCTATTAAAAAGCCATCTGGGTAATTAATAGCACATTTGTTCTCAGCCTCCTCCCAATTTGTCCATTAGTGGAATAAAAGCTCAGGACAAAGGGTAATGTGGTTCAGTTATATTTTACAAGAATTCTTCAGGAAGTTGAAAACACATGATAGTTTTCCAAAGATACATATGTTTATGGGCTCTTAGAGCAGCAAATAGGAAAATCCATGAGCTTTAAATTGAAGTTTTTGTTGCCACTATTTAAATTAAGAAAACTGATATGAAATACTAATAATGTGACCTTAGAATTGACAAGTGTGTCTCTAGAATGCCCTGAAAACACATATAGGCTTGGATGTCTCCATGATATTTAAATTAAAAAAAATTGTTCCCCTGAATTTGTAAATATTTAAAACTTTTATACCCTTTTACCTGGTAATTGAAGGCTTTTCTGGGATCTTTTTAATGTATTTTCATGCAAATAGTAGCCTCAGGCAGCATATTTCTGCACCATTGCCAAATAAACTCTGTTTTTCTTATTGATGTTTTCTCTGTTTGCTTTTTTTCTTAACTGCATGTACAGAGAAACTTTGAAATCCTAGATAATTAAAGATAAAAGTTAAAACACCTCTGAAAAAATGAAATGAGGATTTAGTGTGTTTCTTTCTGTCGTTAAGCTTTATTTTAAAGCAGTGACCAGCTAAACAACACAGGAACCTGGAAGTTATAGGGATTGCATTGCCACACAGTGTATCGTGTGTGTTGGGGATGTGGTGGAATGGGGATGGGTCCATGACAGGGTCATGACCAGTGCATTTTCAAATATACTTCAGGAGGTTGGGAGGTGATGAGACTCAGAGAGAGGTAGAGAGAGGGAGGGAGGGAGGGAGAGAGAGAATCTTTCTCAGATAAAGGTCGATATATTTTGGAGGTCTCACAAGACATTTTTAGTTACCTTTACTGTGTGCCATGATAGCTACTTTCATGGATTATTTAATTTAATTTTATAACAATGTTATTCTTAAGAGGTTAAGGTCAGCTAGTAAGTAGCAGAGCCCACGGGACTCCCGCCTTACTCATTCTTCCCCACTAGATGCCTTTCTCTTCCTTAAACATTGGAGTCTTTGCACCGGGGAATCCCTTCACGTCCAGTGCTCTTTCCCTAATTCTTTATGTGATGGGCTTTTCTCTTTCCAGCAAATTTTCAGTTAAGAAAATGCACTTTGGAGGGGACAGACCGGAGGCGAGTCCTAGCTTCATTCACTCATTCATTCAGTACTTCTTAAATGCCTGTGATGCCCCAGATGCAGTGGAAGACAACGCTGAGCAAAACTATTTCCAGCTCTTGCCCTCATGGGCTTCCAGTTTTGTAGAGGGTGAGAGACGATCAGACACCCACACAGCTGCTCCTTTCTGACAGTGACAGTGCAGATAGGGGGGTGCAGGCTGCACCAGAGCCTGTGCTGGGATTTGAAGAAGATGGGAAATTCGGGCAGCATTTTCTGAGGAACTGACTGCAGCTAAGATGGGAAAGATGACATGGCTCATCTAGGCAGAGAGGAGAGGGGGGACGAGGTGCAGGCAGAAGACAGCAGGGCCTGGTCCTGAGAGGGCCATGGTGACTGTGGCCGGAGCCTAGAGAGCAAGGGAGAAAGAAATGAGGGAGATGGACTATATGGGGACCGGATGGTACAGCCATAGAAGATAGACCGTGAGTTCTCTCTTTAGAGCAATGGGGAGCCACTGAAGGGTTGTGATGCTTTGATATTTCCCTCTGGAGAATCTCTTCCCTCTCCTACCCTTTTTCTCTCTCTCTGCGCATCCAGACTGAAGTCATTCAGAAAATTACCTGTCGTTTTCTTTCCTCACGAGATTTCACTGTGGCTTTTAGTGACACCTTCCCCCCCAAGATGCCTTCAGCACTGCGGGGGTCAGGAGAGGGTCCAGAGGGTCCAGAGGGTTCAGCAAGCAGTGACCCTCCCCCCCTCAACAGCTGCAGGTGTGGGCCGCTTCGCCCCGGCAAGCACGTGAAGGAAAGCACAACTTTACTTCTAAACTAAGTTCTGTTTTAGAAATACAGACTCCGAGAGAAGCCAAAAAATGAAGCTGTTTAAATAGCCATTTGTGAGTAAGTGTTTTCTTCATTTCACTGAGTGAGGAGGTCAGCTGTTGGGGCTGCCAGAGTGTGAGGGGAGCACAGAGCTAGAGGCCGGGCCTCCCCCGCTGTTCTTGGCGCTGCACAGCGTCCCAGGCTGGGAAGGAAGGCTGGGCCTCTCCAGCAGAACAAATATTTGTTAGCACTTTACACAAGAATACTCTTGAGCTCATTGTATTTACATTGCAAATGCTCTGCAAATAGCAAAGCAGTTATGTGTACCTGAAATCTGCCATTTGTTTGAGGACACCGTATTTATAGAAGAGGAGAGGAGTGAGCTTTGGAAGAGAGAGGAGTGCCATGAACAAGCGGGCAAACACACAGCCTCCAGCAGGAGCTCTTTGCCAGGGCAGATACTTAAGGGTCACCCCCAAAGGAAACCCAGATGTACGCTCTCCGCACGTCTCTCCCTTGGCAGGTTAAGTGGATGTGGAATTATAAACCCAACTGTCAGGACAGCTGTCTCTGAAAGGAGCAAATGGGCAGCCCTGCCCTGGTTCCAACGCAGGGGTCTCTGGAACATTATGAGAGGTTTACCCCTGTAGGACCCTCTCAGTGCCCAGCCTTGGTGGCCACATTAGCAACCTCTGGCAGGGAGAGAACACAGTCCCTGTCTGCCAACAACAGTGTCTCTTCAACACTTTCAGGAGCTAGATTTTCATGTCAACACAGGTCAACAAGTATGGATAGGTCAGGGTCCTGTGTATGGTACACTTTCCTCTATGTTTTGGGATCATGCATTTCTATTATAAAGTGAAAAAAAAGAAGAAAACATTATAAATAAAGAAGAGTTGGTTTGAGAAAAAAGAAATCTTTACTTACACAAAACAGAGGCAAACTCTTCGCATTGTAAGGGAAGTTACTCCAGCCTTTTGTCTACAAAGTTTTAAAGTTTTGCTTGTATGTGTTCTCCCATAAAGATTATCCCCACAGGGTGTGGTCCTTCTGCAAGGATCGCCACCATTCTTCCAAACCTGGCCCCCCGGGAAGCATGAAATCTCATTATTTTCTTTCTTCTTTAAATGCCAACATTTTAACTTGTTTGGAAGCTTTCTCTTTTTTTTATTTATTTTTCTCTTATAGCAATTTTTAAAAAATTTTAAATTCTTTATTGTTTAAAGTATTACATATAGTATTCCATGTGTCTCCTTTTTCCCCCATTGAGCTCTCCCCAGCCACCCCCATGCCCCAGCACATGCCCTCAGCCCCCTAGTGTCTGTGTCCATTGATTATGCTTATATGCATGCATACAAGTCCTTTGGTTGATCTCTTACCCCTCCTGCCCCTCCCTGCCTTCCTTCTGAAGTTTGACAGTCTGTTCAATGCTTCTCTGTCTTTGGATCTATTTTTGTTCACCAGTTTATGTTGTTCATTATATTCCACAATGAGTGAGATCATGTGATATTTATCTTTCTCCGTCTGGCTTATTTCACTTAGCATAATGCTCTCCAGTTCCATCCATGCTGTTCAAATGGTAAAAATTCCTTCTTTTTTATAGCAGCGTAGTATTTCATTGTTAGAGGTACCACAGTTTTTGACCAATTCATCTGCTGATGGGCACTTAGGCTGTTTCCAAATCTTGGCTATTGTAAATTGTGCTGCTATGAACATAGGGGTACATATGTCCTTTCTGATGGGTATTTCTGGTTTCTTGGGATATAGTCCTAGAGGTGGGATTAGGGTCAAAAGGGAGTTCCATTTTTAATTTTTTGAGGAAACTCCATACTGTTCTCCACAGTGGCTACACCAGTCTGCATTCCCACCAGCAGTGCACGAGGGTTCCTATTTCTCCACATCCTCGCCAGCATTTGTCATTTGTTGATTTGTTGATGATAGCCATTCTGACAGGTGTGAGATGGTACCTCATTGTTGTTTTGATTTGCATCTTTCGGATGATTAGTGACTTTGAACATGTTTTCATATGTCTCTGGGCCTTCTGTATGTCCACTTTTGAAAAGTGTCCATTTAAGTCCTTTGCTCATTTATGATTAGATTGTTTATCTTCCTTTTGTTAAGATGTATGAATTCCCTATAAATTTTGGAGATTAGGCCTTCATGGAATATAACATTGGCAAATATGTTCTCTGATACAATGGGCTTTGAAAGCTTTCTTAAAATATACTTAACATAAAATTCATCCACTTAAAGTGTACAATTCAATGTTTTTACTATACTCACAGAGTTATGCAACTATCCTTACGATATAATTTTAGATAATTTTTGAGCTTCCAAAATAAAAGCCCATACCCTTTAGTAGTCCCTCCTCTTTCCTCTCCATTCCACTCCATCTGCAGTCCTCAGGCACCATTAATCTACTTTCAATCTCTGTACAGTTGTCTCTTCTGGATATTTCATATAAATGGTCTTTTGTAATTTTTTTTACTTAGTGTGTTTTCAAGTTTCATCCATTTTGTAGCACATATCAGTACCTCATTTTTTCATTGTTGAATAATATTCCATTGTATGCATATACTATATTTTATTTTCTCATTCATCAGTGACTGGATTTTTGGGTTGTTTCTATTCATTGACTATTATGAACAATGCTGCTTTAAACATTCATTGACAGGTTTTTTTCATGTGTGGACATATGTTTTTACTTCTCTTGAGTAAATACTTGAAAATAGAATTTCTATTTTCATATGTGAACTCTGTGCCTAACATTTTGAGGAAATACCAGACTATTTTCCAATGAGCAGCACCATTTTACATTCCCACTAGCAATGCATGAGTGTTACCAATACTTGCAATTGTTTGCCTAGTGTTTCTCTATCCTAAGCATTTTTCTTCCCTTTGCTACTATTTTGCAATTCAAATCCCTTTCTTATCCCCTCTCCTTGCCATCCCCTATCAAGTCCCTAGCACAATAGCATGGATTAGTTTATCAAATGGCTTTTTTATGAGAGTGGGTTTTCTTTATTGCATCTCTGTTCCAGGTTGGGTTGGAGAAAAAGAGTGGGGAGACAGAGGGACTAGGCAGCGAAAGAAGCACGGGCTCAGGGGACTTTGACACCACACAGGTTGTTTAGCTGAAGGCCTGGGGGAGAGACAGGCTCATGGAATTTTGGCCTGTAAGTACACCTCTGGTTCCCTGAAGAAATGGGTAGAGGTGTGGTAGTTGTCTCTGAGGCTAAGTCCATTTTCTAAGGTTGCTGGAACTGGGAATAATCCAGCCTGGTGAGCTCTGCTCGACAGCTCTGGTCAGTCACTGCCCACTACAACTTTCTTGCTATTGGTCCCTAACAGGTATTAAGAACAAGCAACAAGAAATATTTTAAACAATAAGACATTGTGACATCCAAGTGTGATGAACTCATGATTGCTGAACTTGTCTCCTTAAGTGGTGTTTAACTTGTTCATTTGTCAAATTCATAGGTAGAGTTGCATGCTGCATGAACACATTTTAGACACATGCGGCAGAACCAACATAGATTGGAAATAAAATTAATTCTTAGCCACAGGGCGAGAAGCACTGCAGCAAACTAATCCTTTTCAGCATTTTCCTCCCTTAGCTGCATTCAACTTCGACACAGGAATGGAGCAGGGTCAGTGTGTAAGAGAATAATGGTAATAGCAAACGTTTAGTGAGCACTCACTAAATGCTAGGCTCTGGGGCTAAGCACTTTACTCATATCAACTAATTTAATTTATACTATTAATATTTGATTCCATTATACTATTATTATTTCCCTTCCAGGAAACCGGGGGGTGGGAGGCACAAGTACTAGCTCTGTGGGTAGATTTCCATCCTGATGGATTATCAGGGTGAGCCTTGCATCAGCTTCCAGTTCACGAGGGTCTACACTTCTCATTGACTTGGACCTGGGGCCCCTCTCCTTCCTCTGCCCTCTGGCTCTGGCTGCCCCCTTACCTGGCTGATTCACAGGGTCACAGAGATGAGGGAAAGGCCTCTGAGGCAAAGGGTGGGAAAGCAAATGGTGGGAAGAATCAAGACGCAGGAAAGAAGTTGGGAAAGAGCCCAGAGGAGTAAAGGAGAGCTTGGCTGGAGACCTTCCTTCAGGGAAAGAGTTACAGCAGCTCTAGTGGAAAGTGGACATTTGGGGGAAGAAGTCGATATTTAAAGAACTAAGTTTGTGGTAATCACCTCCTTTCAAACATTGGGGCAGATTCACAGACCTTTCTATGCTTTTGAAGTGAGGTTGATATTTTCCTTTTGCAAAAACAGTCCTGGGTAGAAGTAGGGTAGGCTGCCCGGCCATGGTGAGATTACATTTGGACAACCCAGAGCCCTTACACGTCATTCCCAGCTAGTGTGGCCTGGGACATGCTGTTTACACCAGAGGGAGAGGAGCCTTGTGATTCTCTGCTTGTTTTTTTTTTAGGAAACTTGGGGTTAGGGGTGGGAAGGGGATGCAGGAGTGCCTGTGCTTTCCCCACAGAGTAACCACATAGGCGTGGAACAGCTTCTTCCCTCCCTGCTCCACCCGCATGCCTGCAAAAGGTGACCCTGCACAAGTCTGGTTTCTAGCCAGCATTGTCTTTGCTTGACGCCCATTTTCTAAGGTGGGCGTGTGCTAAACTTCTTTGCCTTATTTTCCATCAAGACGATTATTTGAATGATTTGTAAAGTTGTGACATTATTTAGGGATCTGCGGTCAGTGAGCCTTGGAATTGCAAACCTAGAGCAGACTTCTCTCAGTCTTACCCTCAGGTTCATTTCCATTCAGTGAGAGTTGTGGGGCACTTCCTACAGCTCTACACAAATATATCTGTCCTTTACAGTCACATACCAAATGGATGCTTTGGGGGAGAAACCTTGTCGTACACAAATTCTTACACATTTGCAAGTCTTTCAGGTAAGTTGCTAGAGCCAAGACGGACTATGTAGACTATTTAGGAGACTTTCCTCAGAGATTCTTTGAGATACATAATTTGCAGGCTGGAAAAGACATCAGTCATTTGTAAGTCTGAGATTTTTCAATTTAAAATGAAATATTTTGCTTCTGGGGATTCTTCTCCATGGAATTGTAAAGTGCCCTCATGTCAATGTGTAATTTATTCAATGAGAGTTTTGTCTTGGGAGCACTGGAGTGGCTGGGAATTAAGAAACTTCTGTTTCAATGCCAATGTCACTGGTGACTTCTGGGTGACCTTAGGGAAATTAGTTAACCTCCTTGAGTTTTATGTGCTTCAAAATGAGGGTAAGACTATTACCTCATAGTCTGGGCTCAAGACTCACTAAGGAGCCGACGCTCAATGTGATCCCCAGGTGAAGGCCGCTAAACCCAGGCCTGTTCTCCAGTGTGAGAGCCCTCCCCCAGATCAGAAGTGCACAATTACCAAATCTGTCGGCCCGCAACCCTTTGGGAGGCTGATTATATACTAACAATCCCTTATATTTGAGGAGCGTGTCACAATTTTTTTAAAAAGGATGTTATGTATTTCATTTTCTCCTTTTATTTTCTCCACCCTGAGAAGGCAGAATTTATTATCAACTCAATTCTAGAAATTTATTTTAGGGCAGGGAAATTAAAAGGGTTGTTGAAACTTAAAGACTCAGTGACATATAGGATAATGCCTATTCTTGTACAATCTAGACCCATGGAATGACCATTTCTATGGTAGTATTTACAGTTTTTAGTATAAATTGGTAGTACACAAGATCTAGAATCAGGATGGCTGGGTTTAAATCTTGGTTCTATCATGTGAGAAGGAATCTCAGGCAAGTTACTTAGCTCCTCTAAGTAAGTTTCTCATTTGTAAAATGGGGATAATAAAAGCACTCATTTGATAATGTTATTTATGGAATTAAATGAAATAATACATCTACAAAGTGCTTAGACTATTGTCTATTATATAGTAAACTCCCAGTTATTATGTTGTGTGTGTGTTTTTAAATATATTATTATTTTTAATCCTCACTTGAGGATATTTTTCCATCGATTTTTAGGGAGAGTAGAAGAGAGAGGGAAAGACAGAGGGAAACATTCGATGTGAGAGAAACATCCGATGTGAGAGAAACATATCAATTTGTTGCCTTCTGCAGGAGCCCCCACCAGGGCCCAGGCCAGGGAGGAGCCTGCAACCAAGGTACTTGCCCTTGACCAGAATTGAACCCGGGACCCATTTGGTCTGCAGGTTGGCGGTCTATCCACTGAGCCAGACCAGCTAGGGCTACTATGTTGTGTTTTATTACATTTTATTTTCTTATGTACCAAGTTATACTAATATACCATCAAGCTATTCTTCTTTTAAGAATATACTTCCAAATGTATAATACACATTAATCTTTCTATAAATCAGAAAAGTACAAAGAAGAAAGTACAAAAATGATTTGTGTTCTTCCCACTCAGATAATCCCTGTTGACTTTTGAAAAAAATAAATACTCATTTATAAAGTTAAAAATATTACCTAGGAGGAAAGTATATTACATAGAAAGTGGTCTTAATGGTCTGGTTATTTCCAGAAAAATATGCACATTCCCACCTGAATGCATTTACCTTTTTCCTTTTCACACATAAGATACCATACAAACTACACTGTTTTGCTCTCATTTCCCTCCACTTTTATATCTAGGAGTTTTCCCACATATAGATCTCTTTACTTCTCTTTAATTCCTCCTCACATTCTCCCATATAGGGTTATCATAGTTTTATCCTGTTATCTGTTGATGGACAGTGGTTTTTTTCAGCTTTAGGTTGCTTGCAATTTACTAGTAGTTATGCTTCAGTTAATTTCCCTGTACATATGTCTCAGAGAAATGTTCAAGTACATCAAAAAGGTAAACTCCCAGCAGTAGGGTTGCTGACTCATGCATTTTAGTTTTGATAGTTATGTGATAGATCCTTCTCTACCAATTCACACCAGCTTAACCCTTTTACTAAAGGCCTTCCCCTATGCTCTCGCAGGTACTGGGTACCCTCCAACTGTAAGCATTTTCAAAATAAAAAAAAGCATCCTGTGATTTAGGTCTTTGATAAGTGAAGAACATTATCTCCTTCTTGGTTTGATTTTATTAGGAGTAAGGCTAGTTTTTCCTATGATTGTTGGCTGTTTTATCACTGTAAACTGCATGTTTGTATACTTTGCCCATTTTTCTATTAGCTTATATATCTTTTTATTTATATGACCTTTTATTAAGATGTAGTTCCAAGATATAAAATAAATCATATACAATTTTCATTTTATCTTGGGATAAAAAAAATTGCTTAGGAGATACAGTAGACGAAAGCTGTGTGACCTAGCATCTAGCTCCCTTTCTGCAGATAGCGCCTAGATTTTCTTTTTGGGTAACAGCTTATTTTTTTCTCCGCAAATTTTGGGTTTCTCTAGATCTGCACACACAACCTGGACTTGCCCACCAAAGCCCTGCATCCACTGGCCACAGTATAAAGACAGAGACCCACACCTGACCAATGGGAGCCTTCCCATGACATCACTCTGTCCACTTGAAAAGAAGTGCTCCTCCTCTTTCTGTGGCAGGTGCTGGGAAGATTAGGAGGGCTCTGTAGTGGATACAGTGCAGTGAACCTCGAGCCAGGAAGTAGCAGAAGGCAAGCAAAGAATCAACAGTGGGCCTTATAGATGAAGTTGGCTTGAATTAGACGTTTGATATGAAAGGATAAGCTGAAGATAAAGCAAGGGCAGGTGACGAAGTGCTGATAGGATGACTTGAAATTCAAAACCACCCAGGCAGACCTCTGCATCCCAGGCAAAAATTTATTCAAGGAGGGAAAATGGGGACTCGGGTATTTGCACCATGACCTCTACATTGTGAAAAGGTCAAGTCTTAGTCTTGTTAATAAGTACTACTTAGTATTCAATAAATACTACTCAAGCTATAGTCTGCAGTCTAAGGGACAAGCTTCATGTGTATGGGATTCAATGTGCTTGATCTTTTTGGTAAAGTCACACACATTGATAGCTACAGAAGCATTAGAAATGAAGGATGTTTCTTGTCTTCATTTCTGTCACTCTTTCTCCCCTTCTCTTTCTGTTTTAATTGGGAACCCGGAATTTAAACTTCACCATATGTCAGAGGATGAGGATTACAACATTACACATATTTTAATAGCCAGGGTTCAAGATTAAAAAGATGCAAAGCCAGGATTTAAAAGAGTACAATTTCATAATGCTGCTTACTTTTGGCATGGAGCACCAGTTTATGATCATATTCCTTTTGGCAAGCCCGGAGTTTAACTTTCAATAAGAAGAGTTAAGTGGTGAAAATGTGTAAGATAAACTCATAAAATCAAGCGTCTGAAGCAAGAATTAACTAAGTGAAAAAGCATAAAATTAGCTCATAATAAGTAAAGCTAGTAATTTATATCCACTTAAAAATGTTTTAATTGTTTTATAGTGTGATAGAAGCAGGAGTGACAGGTCAGCAAAATTCACACTACGTAATAAAACCAGTCACACCGATTAAAGAGAAAAGTTTACTAAATGTAGATCAAAATGATTTTCTCTCCACAGGAAGAACTCACTAGAAACATCAGACTGGAACCAGATGGGCTAAATTCTGACCAGCGAGCCATGGGCTGAATCAAAAGCAAAGAATTGGCAGTGCCTATTCTCCCTTTGGAGATATTTGGGATTTGACTGCGAGATGAGGTTGCGAATCAAGAGGACCACATCTCCATTGTCTTTTGTAAGTTCACCTATTTTGATGAAAGCCATTGTCCCAAATTCTCCTTTCTCCCTTTCCATATTTTTTAGAGCTGTGTATAAAAATGACTATGTTATCTGGCATTGTTTTAAATATGTGAATTATTTTAAATATGTTAATTTTCTATGCAACCATGGCATCCAAACTTTTACATTTTAATTATTTTTAAGAGAACATTTTCACATTGTCCTGTGGACTGAAGGGTCCGTGGTTCGATTCTGGTCAAGGGCATGTTCCTGGGTTGCAGGCTCGATCCCTGGGTCCCAATGGTTGGAGCATGTGTGGGAGGTAACCAATCTATGTGTTTCTCTCACATTGATGTTTCTCTCTGTCTCTCCCCGTCTCTTCCACTCTTTCTAAAAATCAATGCCAAAATATCCTCGGGTGAGGATTAACAAAAAAAGAGAGAAAGAGAGAGAGAGACAGAGACACAGAGAGAGAACAAGCATAGGTATTTTATGCATTTACAAAGCATCACCTGGGAACTTTTAGGAACTTGGGGTCATTTTATACTTTGCTTTCAAAAGGGATGGAGAGATAGACTCTCTTCCTGGGATAATCCAGTAAGTGAAATGACCTTAGAATATGTTAAAATGCCAGTAGGGAGAGGTGTTTTTGCCTAATTTCATAATGCAATAATAGGTATTTCATCTTCTTAGAAGTTCATTATTGATTCTAGCTGAGAAATCCCAATTTAGTAAATCCTTATTGTTCCCTAAGGTGTTTTGTTGTTTTATCCCTCTGGTAGTAAACAATTTTGAAATTTTGAGGGAAAAAAAGGAAGAGTATAATCTATCCAGAAGAGCAGTAGAGAGCTCTTCTATTGTGTCTCATCACAGGGAAATATTCCTTGTGGGCTGTGTGGGGCATATCCAGAACCACTGAGGGCCCAATAAGGGGGTATGCTAAGGGGGAGTGTTGATTAATTGGCCGGTCCTTGGCACCAGAATCTTGCCTGCAAGTAATAGTTGAACCCACAGATCTGGATATTTTTATAAAGTGACATATAGAGGGGTTTTGATTTTATTAAGACAACAAAGGATGGAAAGAAAGTGATATTTTTCTGTGAAATGGGGAATTATATGCTATTTACAAGAATATATAGCAATGTATTGCAAATTTTGTTCTGGGAAAAAACTCATTCAGGGAGGTGCTTATTGAAACCAGGCTTCTTGGTTTAAATAAATTGAGGAAACACGAGGTTAAAGTTAAGTATTTCCCTTTACAGCAAGACTCTCAGGCCCTTTAGTATGCTAATGTGAATCCTGAAGTTCCCAGCAGATTACAGAATACTTTTTCTTTCATGGAGTACCTCATAGAACTGTATGCACCTCCTAAAACCACATATGTCAAGCAATAGTCTGGAAGCCACTGCTCTACAGTTAATTTAAGCAAATGTTAACAACTACCAGTAATAAACAATGGGGTTTTGCTATTAACTTTGAATTCCTCCCCTATCCTGGATGTAAAAGAGATGCCTTTGTTTTCTTTAGATTTGGTTGTTCTTGCTGCCTATTGATGTCTCCATGTGTCCTCAGTTCTCATTTCACTATCTGCCCTTCCCTTTATCAGAGCCTTTAATATTACTCGTAGAGAGTTCTTGGTATCTCAGTCTGTAATGGCTCTAAGCCAGATTTTTGTTAAGTAGAATTTCAATGTCTATTTCTAAGGAGATTTTGCTTTCTTCTGATGTGCTCTGCAAAAAATGCCTGCAAAATGTCGCTGGTTACTTGGCAATGATCTCGATTAGCATTTAATTCTGCAACTTTATGAGTGCTCTGTCTCCATCTGTGTTCCATGTACATTGAGTGGGTAAAGCATTATTTTTTTAAAAATTATTTTTATTGATTTCAGAGAGGAAGGGAGAGGGAGAGAGAGATAGAAACATCAATCCATTGGTTGCCTCCTGTACGCCCCCCCACTGGGGATCAAGCCCCCAACCTGGGCATGTGCCCTGATCGGGGATAGGACTGTGACCTTCTGGTTCATAGGTCGATGCTCAACCACTGAGCCATGCCAGCTGGGTGAATTATATCATATTTAACTCCTCCAAAAGCTTTAACTGAGCAAATCACTTAAATTAAAAAATCAAGAAATTTTGAGAGTTATCTATCCTTTCCTAGAAACTTAGGGGTACCTATTCCTCGTCTTCTGGAGCTCCCATGTTCTTTTTGACTGCCCAGCAACCAATCACCTTTGTACCTGCAACCTAATTTCCTGTGGACTATTACTTCTATCATTGTGTTGGTCTTGGTGGAATGATGTGTCAGTGATTAAGCAGTTGTCTCTCAGCTCTCATCCACTCCATTATACCTGGCTCTGTGATATTGGGGCTGGGATTATATGCAAACTAATGTTTCTCCCTTGCTAGCTGACTTCCTGTTTACAGAGCTCACTAGATGGAGATTAGAAGGCAGGAGAAGGGACAAAGCATATGCTCTTTCCTATGTACTTGCTGTTCCTGTCTTCAATGGCTGAGCAGTGGTGTTTCACTGCTGCAGCTGCAGTTGTTTGGTGTCTGTGTCCAGTTTCTTGCTGCACGTCTAGAACCAGGTGTAGGCTATCAGCAGGAGCCTGGCAGAGCAGCCCTCCTCAGGGTGCTGAGTCCAGATTTGTAGGTCTTTTCTTGGAGCTCTTAAGAGACTACCAGTGGCTGGACTCTTCTCTCTTTCTTAGAGGCCGGATATCAGTAATGTAGGGTTTCTTCTAGCTTCTGGATTTAGATATCCATCCTCTTCCCTTTGTTTTGGCAGCCCTGGGATGGCAAATGCTTTCTTCAGCATTATTTGATTTTTCAGTCTTCCACTCGCCCATATTGAAATCTCTCTGTGAAAATAACTAGTGTGGCTTCTGTTCTGCTGAGAGACTCTGAGGTAGAGATAGAGAAAGGGCCAGGGCTTTCCTCCCAATAAAAAGTCAGAAGCCTTAGTCCAGGTTATCTTTCTCCTTCCTTTGGATCTTGAAAGGGCTAAAAACAATAGTTGGAACGCTTTAATCATAGCAGGGAAAATTGACTTCACTCTTTTTGTTGTGAAGCTATAGCCAAGGTTCCTATTTCCTAGCCCTCTAGAGCTCTCTTGAGGAATTCTGTTGCCAAGCCTGGTTTTACAGCCTTCATTCAAATCTGAGATTCCCCTCATGTTCTTCCAAAAATGCCTCATATTAGCCCGAGTCATATTTAGATACCAAAAGCCAAGGAATCCAAACCCTAAACATTAAAAATGTATTTAAAAATCAGTTAATTCATGATGTCTTTACTGGGCTGATGATGAAAAGCTCCAACTTCCACAGGATTTGTCAAAGATGGGATTTTCCAGTCCAGGAGAACTCTAACACTCAAGTGTGCTCAAGAGGTAGGGTCGTAGAAATAGAAAGTTCCAAGTGACTTTAAAAGACATTTTTTCCTACCCCTCTTTTTCAATGCAGGATGCACTCTGCAATATTATTTCCACTTATCTTCCAGCCTGTGCTTAGAAAATTCTATTGTTGGGGAGATCACTGCCTGTCAAAGAGTCTATCCTGTATTTGAACAGCTCTAATGCTTGGAAAAATCTATCTTTGTATTAATCTAAAGTTACTTTTCTATAACTCTTAATTATTGGTACCATTTCTGCCCTCAGGAGCAATGAAGAGTATGCCTGATACTTCTTTGTCAAGATATCTCTAAGTATTTGGGAATTCTTCGTCATGGTGTCCTGCTCCCCCCCCCCCCGCCCCCCCCGCCCCAAGTCACACACATATGTACACATAAAGCCTTCTTTTTTTCTGGATTACATAGTCTACTTCCCATCCTCCCCTTCTTTTATTGGATTATATTTTAACAACCTTAGGCAAATAATTGTCTTTATTTTTAATCATCATTTTAAACTAATCTAAGTGCATCTCCAAACAATACTATACCGCTTCACATGTAGTATAGGTACATTATTCCTCTCTCCCATCCCTTGTGATAATGTTGTGATTCATTTCATTTATCCGTATGCTATTATCACTCAATACATTGTCACCATTATTACTTTAAATGGTTATATTTTAGTTCAGTTAAGAATAAGAAAATTAAAGATTTTGTTTAACTTCATTTATCTTTCTCTAAAGCCTTTCCTTTCCAAGTTTTCTGAATTATATAATTTCCTTCTCCTTGAAGGAAGTCTTTTAACATTTCTTACAATCTGCTGCTGCTGAAGTCTTTCAGTTTTTACTTAAGCAAAATTTCTTTATTTCAAGTTTCTTTATTTCTCCATCACTATTGATGGATACTTGAGTATAGGATTCTAGGTTGGCAGCTTGCTTTAAGACTTTAAATATTTCACTCTACTCTCTTTTTGCTCACATGATTTCTGCAATAATTTTTATCTTTGTTCTTCTATACATAGGTGTTTTGTTTGTCTGTTTGTTTGTTTTTTGTAAACTCTGGCTTCTTTCAAGATTTTCTCTGTCTCTGATTGTCTTGAATTTTAATAAGATATATGCAAGGTAGGGTTATTTTTTTTTAAAATTTAACCTGAATTTTCTATGTTATTTGGTGTTCTGTCATTAATTCTGAAAAATTTCCAACTATTGTTATTTCAAATGTTCTTCTGTTATGGTCTCTTTTCTTCTTGTATTCCAATTCCACATATTACACCTTTTGAAATTAACTCACAGTTCTTAGATGTTCTGTTTTTTTTTTTAAATTCTGTTTCTCTCTTTGCACTTTAGTTTGAGGGTTTTTTAGTGATGTATATTTTTTTAATTGAGGTGAAATTAACAAACATAAAATTAATCATTTTAAAAACATACAATTCAGTGGCATTTAGTACATTAACATTATTGTTCAACCACCACCTATATCTAGTTCCAAAATATTTTCATCACCTCAAAAGAAGATTACTCATTATGCAGTCACTCCCCATTTCCCCCTCCTACCAGCTCCTGGGATCCATCAGTTTACTTTCTGTCTTTTTTTATTTATCTATTCTGGATATTTCATATAAGTATAATTATACAAGATATGACATTTTGAGTCTAACTTCTTTCACATAGCATACTTTTGAGATTCATTCAAGTTATAGCATGTATCAGTACTCCTTTTTATGGCTGAGTAATATTCCATTGTAGGTATAGACACCTTTGTTTGTTCTTGTATCTATTGATAGACATTTGGGTTGTTTGCACCTTTTGGCTACTGTGAATGGTGCTTCTAGTGACCTATTTTCACTATCTTCTCAAAGGAGCTCATTTATGCTTTTCCTGGGCTATGTCTACTTTACTGATGAACCTATCAAAGGCATTCTTCACTTGCAGTGTTGTAATTTATAGTATTTGATTCTATACTAGGAATTGAGGCAAACAGGCCTGTAATGTGAGTTCATTTAATTAGGGGTTGGGCTTTATTTAATTTTTGTTGTAGCTGTAGGTGACAGAGACTTCAAATTCTTCTAATGCCCTGTTTTAATCTCTTTTTAAAACATTTTGTTCATGCTTCCCCAAGTACTTCTCCTCAGAGAAAGTCTGTATCTTGGATACCTTTCCCTATAATCCACTATTATTATAGGGAGCCCTGTTGGTATTGTGGTAAGGTGAAGGGAGGGGAAGCATTCTGTAACCTTATGATTAAACTAGAGGCTTGGTGCATGGATTTGTGCACCAGTGGGGTCCCTTGGCCTGGCCTGCACTCTCTCACAATCCAGGACCCCTCAGGGGATTTTGCAGAGCTGGTTTGAGCCCGATTCTTGCAGGCAGCTGAGAGACCCCACCGGTGCACGAAATTCGTGCACCGGGCCTCTAGTATGCATATAAGATCTTTGGTTAATCTCTTCCCACCCTCCCCTTCCCCCCTTCCCTCTGAGATTCATCAGTCTGTTCCACGTTTCCATGCCTGTGGTTTCGGCTCCTGCATTGAGCATCTGCCCCCTGGTGGTCAGTGTGCATCATAGCTACCGGTTGTCAGCTGGTTGGCTGGTTGGCCAGCTGCTTAGGCTTTTATATATATAGATGTGTATCTTTTAGTGAGCTTGTTTCCCTGGGCTGTAACCTTCACGTGTGTTTCTTAGTTTTCCCTCATCCCCTTAGGTGAGACAAGAAGGCTAGAGGAGGCTGGAGTGGGAGAAAAGGTCTTTCCCTAGGGGGCATAAAGCTCTGATAAAGTCTTTTCCCTGGAAAGTAGCCCTGTGTCATGGAGAATGCTCTGTGAGTGGTTCATTAAGATTACTCTTTCTCTCCCCTGCCAGAGTCATAGGTGATCTGTATCAGCTCTCCACTCTGAGTACCTGCTGGAGTTTTGGAGGTAATTATCCTCCTCCCTCCCCCCAAAAAAGTGCAGGAGTCACCTAAACTATGGCCTCCAGGAGTTTCTCATTCTCATGCTAGTGCACACTCAATTTCTCTCAATTTGTTAAAGTTACTATTTAAGTTTTCCTACCAGTTTGTAGTTCCAGAAGCTTCTAGTTTAGGTAAACAGATCTAGGCTATGACTCTCTGGATTTATCTGTCCCTCTAGATTTTAAGATTGTCCTTTACTCTGTGGCCTCAGTTATCTAATGGCTGAAAGAAGAATTGTTGATTTTCAGGTTATATCTGCTCAAACTCTACAGTGGCTTCCCCCTTCTCTCAAACAATAAACCAAGTCTTTGTAATGGACTGTAAGGCCCTACCTGATCTGCCACTCCCTCCACATTACTCCTTGATCTAATATCCTTCCGCTCCCCTCATCTTCCTCCATATCTACGTTGGCCTCTTGTAATTCCCTATAGCAATCAGGCTTGCTCCTGCCCTTAGAGCTTTTGTGCTAGCCATTCATGTTGTGTGGAACACCCTTTCCCATAAATATCTCACCTCCTGCAAGTCTGTGCTCAAATCTTCACCTTTTTATTTGGGACTATCCTGATAATCCTATTTAAATTGCAACCTGCCTCCCACCCTTTCACCACCAAACTCTCTTACTCTGCTCTATTTTTTTCCACAGCACTAATCATCATCTTATATACCATACTAGTTGTTCTGGTTGTTCCACTGTAACAGTCACTTAGGCTTTTATTATATAGATACTTTACTTTTTATTATATTTATTGTTTCTCCCAAGCAGAATGGTGGCACTTTTTTTTTGTCATTTTTTTTTTGGCTGTTATTCATTGAAGTATGCCAAACATGTAGAAAATGTAGCAGTCATACAAAAAAAAAATCATTAGATGCATTACTTTTCTTGTTTTTGTGTCTCTTATAGTTCATCCTAAAACAGCCGTGGGCAAACTACGGCCTGCGGGCCGAATCCGGCCCGTTTGAAATGAATAAAACTAAAAAAAAGAGACCGTACCCTTTTATGTAATGATGTTTACTTTGAATTTATATTAGTTCACACAAACACTCCATCCATGCTTTTGTTCCGGCCCTCCGGTCCAGTTTAAGAACCCATTGTGGCCCTCGAGTCAAAAAGTTTGCCCACCCCTGTCCTAAAACTATTTGGCGTATTATAAAAATCATGTCATAGAGAGAATGCCTCTTGATGTTTGTATATGTTGTGGCAATAGGTTAGATTTCTTCATTTCACCTGTGAAGTAAAGATATGAAGTATATGGGCTATCTGTTATTCAGATATTCTTTGTTGCAAGTTCAAGAAAAAATGATCAGGACCTGTAAGCTTGATATCTATATTATTTTAATTAGTTGAGCAAATCTTAATTGCCTGATAATTTATATTCAGGTAATATTATGCACTGCTTCTATATACAGTGATTGAAATGAGGAGATAGAGTTGTCTCCAGCATCAGAAACAAAACTTAAGTTGGACATATTGTGATACAATTCCAGATCTGGTACCTTGGAATGTGTGCACTGCAGGATGGGAGCTGGTTGGGGTTGTTCCTCTAAGTAGAATTTAGGAAACATATTTTAGATCATTTGGTGAGCAGTAATCCCCCCTCCCACCACCACCACCATTAAATTCCTGTTAAGAGCCTACTTTATTTGTAACTAAGCTATTTTCAATTAAATTGCTAGATTAAGCAACAGTCGCCAATTCCAAGATGCTACCTTCCACGAAGTAGCACTAAAACTACACTGTAGACCTCAGACTTCAAAAGAGCTCTTTTTCTCATAGTTAGCAATAACAAACGTTTCTATACACAGCCTTTTAGCACCCTGTATATTACTTAGTACCTCATAGATCCTCAAATTTAATTGAACATGCACTCTAATTATCCAATTTCTACATGAAACATGTCTCAATTGAAGGACTCCAGTGGACCTGCAGGCATTTAGCAAGCTCTTTGGTGAATGTGCTTCCTCTGAGTGATTAGCAGTAATGAGTTCAACTGTCTCAAGGAGCACAGGGACTCTGCCTCTAAGCTTCCAATTGTACTGATGGTTTGTCACCCTGCCCCCGCTCCATATGTTTTTTCTCTCCAAAGTGGAAAAATGAATACTTCCCTATCACGCTTAAGACATACATCAAAATTTAGTTCTTGGAGGTCGAGTCAGATGCAAGCACCTTATTTTTCAGTAAAGGACTGGAGACAATATGAATAACTTTGGGTCTATTCTGAGTTCACTGGTTCTCAAATTTTTCTGTGAATGAGAATTGCTTGAAGAGTATGTTAAGATTCCCGAGCCCTACTGCAGATGTTGTGATTCCCTCCGTGTGGAGAGGAACTCAGGAATTTGCATGTTTAATAAGCAGCTCAAGGGACTCACAAGGAGACGTTTGAGCAATAGGACAGTTTACCACTGCGCATCACTTGTGTGGAATTTGAGATGGTCCATGACCATTCCCACGGGTAATATTATGAATGTAGCTGTTGGTAAAGCTTTCTCCCTACAGCTCTTACCACCTCCCCCCACAACCCCCCCCCCCATTGGAAGTGCCTAAAGGTTAGTGAGAACACATGAAAATGAAGAATATTGATACATCAGTAGACGTCTGATAAACTAGATTACATTGAATAGGTGTCAGAGGGAGAAACAATTGCTTTTAATTTTAAGGATGTCCTCTAAAGGCATATTTATAGGAAAGAGAGTTATACTGGACTTACAGAAATGCCTCTTTTACCTCATTATTCACAGGTACTGCAGCTCAGTGAGGTTGTTTGCAACTTGCGCTAGCTCATATACAAGTGCGCTAGCTCCTAGTCCATTTTTTTTGTTTCCACACCATGAGATCTGTATGTCACTCTTAATTTTAAACTTTTATTATGACCAAAGTCACTGAGCTATTCTAGCCTACTGCTGGCATTTTAGACAGCAAAGATAAAAAAGTAATATAATCATGAGCCTAGAAAAAAGCAAAATACCAGTATTCCACCAAGTAGATTAGTAATTATGCTAGCAGAAATAAAGGACAGACATGGCTTCAGGGGGTCCTTTTGATCTGTTCTTTCTAAAAAAAAAGAAAGAAAGAAAAAAAAGAGAAAAACTTAATGTGTTCATACATGATTCTCAGTGATTTCTAGAAACTGCCGTTGTCACTAAAATACAGACCAGCCACAAAGTAATAAGGATCAGACAATTTTGTTCTTGTAGTATCTGTTTCATGTCATTTACAAATTCAGACCATTGAAACTGTCAAAGTAATTTAGTGACAAAGTGGTCAGTTTCAACTGCCAATGTTTCTTCCTTTTAGGAAGTAACACCATAACTTAACAAAAACACATTTTAAAAAATAGCCACTGCATTTATTCTCTATTAATATTTCACAGGTTACATATATCTCTTGCAGGAGCTGCTAATCAGCATTTCAATTCACATCAGAATATTGCATCCTTTTCTCCAATTAAAAATAATTATTTATTAAAGTGAACCAATTTCTCTCTCATTTTTTTGTCCTAACTCTCCTGCAAGAAACAAGGTGATGTTAATTTTATTAATTTTATTTTTAGTCTTCATTGAATGTTATGCACATTTTATTCACCTACAAAGTTGTAAGAATATTGCAGGTTATTGCACATTAAATTAGAAATTCTCTATAAACAATTGTTTATTGTCTCTAGCTAGAAAATTCAAATGCCTTAATTCACCATGAAGAAGTAATAGAGATAAAATTATTTATAATTATTAAATTATTAGAATTCAGCAGTCTCATTCTGTGGACAGAGCTTTCAACATAATTGATCTGAATGGGGACAAAGCATTAGTTTTTTTTTTTTAAAGCACCAACGTGATTCTAATGCACAACTATGTAGAGACCCCACATTTAGACCACTAAGAAGCCATGCAATGAATGAGGCACGACAGTGCCTGTGAACAAGATAAGAGTTCATTAGTGAGAGA
>NW_005871075.1:9858303-9983383 GCF_000147115.1 Myotis lucifugus | reverse complement strand
TTTTTAAGTTGGAGGTATTAATGCCATATACAATATATTAGTTTCCAGGCACTACATAATTCCAGTATTTGGTATATAATAGGGAAAATGCTTGCCCATGATAAGTCTAGCTAACATAATCAAAAAAATTAAAATATCTTTAAATTTATTTTAAATTTAAGCTGGAAAGGATGGAGAGAGAGAGAGAGAGAGAGAGAGAGAGAGAGAGAGAGAGAGAGAGAGAAAGAGAGAGAGAGAGAGAGAGAGACTGGATTATATAAATCATACCCTCCTGCCACCATAAACACTATTTTGTGTGTTTTTTTTTCCTATTTGACAAACTAAGTCAAAAGTACATGTCCTATTCATGTATAGAGAGTAAACTGGAGTCAGAATCAGGACTGTGCTTTGTGGCCCCAAGTGCCTTAGTTTCTTGTTAGACTGACAGAACCCTCTGCCTTCTTTCTCTCCCTTTTTTATGTTGATTATGCCTGGCTCTGTTAGATGCTCAGCCGTGCATGTGCCTGAGCCTGCCACAGGAAGATGAGTCCTTGGAGGGTAGAGGCAGTGCCATTGGTCCTGTATATTCCCCAAAGAGCCTGGCCCAGTGCAGACTTACAGTAATTAAATGTGAAAACGAGAGAGCTGCCTCTTGGAGGTTAGGAACTGTAACAAGAAATAGCAGAGAGAAGGGCATTTGAACATACTCGAAGGTCTCAGCTGTATAGTTCTAGCTCTGCCACTTATTAGTGGGGTGATTTAGGGCCGTACTGAGTCAGTTTCCACATCAACAAAATGGGAGAGCTGTACCCCATACTCTTTTACAGGGTCATGACGTGGATCAAGTGATACCATAAGAAACCTGTTTGTGGATTAACAGCTACTTTAAAAAAACCTATGCAAGATGACAGGGTAAAGTCAGTGGAAAGAGAAGGGGGCTTGGGATGAGAAGGCCTGGCTGGTACCAGCTTGCCCTCTTACTTATTATACTTCGGTATACAGACAGTTAGCTTCTCTCCACCTCAGTTTCCTCATCTCTAGAATGCGAATATTTATACCGAACATGCCTACTTGAATGAAATTACTTTTTATATAAAAATAGAGTGAATTATCATTGCGCCAGGCACCAGGGATCCAGCCCTGAGCAAGACAATGTGACTGTGCAGTGGTGGTGCTTATAGTCTCCGGGGAGAGGAGACTGGAATAAAACTGCTTTGTAAATTGTAAAGTGGTAAGTCGGTGTGTAGTATTCTGATTATTGTTAATGTTACAAAACAGAGGAAGTGCGTTCTAGATAAACTTAAAAATTAATCATTTATTTTGTTATGTGGTGCCAAATGTTTCAAACATAAGCAATATCTGATTGGGTGTTGAGAAAACAACAGGCTCTTAACTTTAATTATCAAATATATATGTGAAAGATCAGTTGGGAGCCGAAAACCAGGTATTACAGGCTTTATTAGGAGAAAGACCTGCCGGGCTGTCTCGCCAGGGGAGAGCAGCAACCTGTGCAGAGGTGAGCACTCCTTTTGAGTGGAGGAATGGGAAGGAATGGGGGCTTAGGGTACTCGGTGTGTGCTAATTGGTGGCTTAATGTATGGTCCATACAAGGTACATAGTTAGGCACTCAGGTACTTGGGAACAAGGGCTTAGGGTATTTGGCAGGTGCTGATTGGTGGCTTAATGTATAGTCCATATAAGGTACATGGTTAGGCACTCAGGTATTTCCAGGCTGCAGCTTACGTCATACTCCACCCACCAGTTGGGGGAAGGGAGGATCTATCAATATGTGAAAGCATCTAGTGGAGTGTCCCAAATGTTTAGGAAAAAGTAGATATCGTGACACCCTATCAGACTCTCTAATTGAGTTGGATATCATGAGGTCCCAAGAGGAATCCCATTATTGTTCTCAAGCCACTGGGATATCATATAAGGCAGCCATTCTCAATCTGTGGGTCACGACCCCTTTGGGGGTTGAACGACCCTTTCACAGGGGTCGCCCAAGACCATCGGAAATCACATATATGATTACATACTGTTTTTGTGATTAATCACTATGCTTTCATTATGTTCAATTTGTAACAATGAAATTGGGGGTCACCACAACATGAGGAACTGTATTAAAGGGTCACGGCATTAGGAAGGTTGAGAACCACTGATAAGGAATTTCTTGTTGTTGTTGTTTGTTTGTTTTTCAGTAAGCATGTTAATTCTATCATGTCCTATGGGCCGTGTCAGTGGTCATTTTGCCCTCCTAAATGCCAGGGAGACTGTGTTGACAATAGTTTACAGACGATGAGGAATGGGCCTATCATACATGGGGAGAGCTTGTATTAAATTATTTTTGATAGACCCTCCCTTCCTTTGCAAAGGCAAAGCATTTGTGTTCGGTGAGCAACTTCTGTTATGTAGTCTCCTTTTAAATTCTTTCTTGTTGACATTATTGTAACTGCTATAAAAAACCTACTCACCATCACGCATGAAATTGGGTGAAGCTTCATAACCATTGAAACTACTAAGAAAGTGAAAACGCTGAAACTCATGCTCTGAGAAATGAACGACAGTCTGCGATTCCATGTTGCGATCACCTGGCTGTAAGAACATCTGTGCACATAGAAACTGGGGGAAAGCCCCGGGTGCACTCTCTGGTTCCTCTGCCCATCACTCAGATGCCTTTTCTAACGGAAACGTCTTTGCATTTGGTGAAGGAAGCTCTTTCCTGGGCAGCAGGAGATGAATTCCCCAGTTAGGGCTGTGTTGGGCTGTCAGAAGCAGAGATTCCAGCTGGTGAGGGTCTCCCTTTGGCACCAGTTCTGTAAGCTGTGAGGGGATGACGTTTGGCATCCATGTGCTGTGCTCAGCAATAGACTTCAAAGCAAACCCTTTCAACAGTGCTCAAGTTAGTGAGCACACCACACTCAGCCCTGTCTGGGGCTTCGAGGAGCAATGCTGTGTTTTGAATGCGATCTCTTTCACACAAGGCTTATTTTCGGGTCATTAAGGGGATCAATGCTCAGAAACTCCATAAAATTCTTGGCATTTTCATCCTGGCTGTGGAAGTCATTGGCTGATCTTCTCCTGAGTAACAGAAAGGTCTAGCAGCAGGAAGCTTCAAAGGCGATTTCTCACAAAGGAAAGAGCAGGGAAAAGGAATCTCGTGAAACAGTGAACAATTCCGTAACAATTCCTCCTTTTGCTGTAACCTTGATACGTGTCTTCGCCCTAGTTGGGGCAGAGTTAAAGAATGGGAGTGCAGTATTTTCCTGGCTAAAGTTAGTTTCGTTTTTCTTTTTTTTCCCTTTCTTTTTTTTTTTTAACCCAAAGCTTATTTTCTGGTTACCTTTACACCAATTCTTTGATAAAATAATGGATCTAAGACCTAACTAACCCTGCCAATGTTTTGCTGAAAAAGGGCTCTTTGCTATTTTCTGTATTAGGTCCCAGGCCCCTGGCTCACTGCCATAGCCCCAGCACCTGGAGCTGTGGGAGCACGTGTGAGGCACCCCATGAATGACAGTCTGTGATGGTTGAGTGAACAAATGCACATGTCCCCTCTGTCTAAATTGAAGATGTAGCTTGGAGAACAGAGTGATCAACTTTATCTATAGTGGGTGAGATAAATGATAACTAGTTCATTAGGCCTGTGACCTTCCCAAGAATTAATACCCTCAGAAGTATTTCTTCAGAGACAAGAGTTGTACATAAATAATGCTACAAAATGTTAAGGGAACTCAGAGAAGGGCGTATGAGCTTTGTATGAAGGAGAAGATATTTAATATGATTTTGAAGTATGACTAGTATACCAGATGAAGATGAGGAAGGGCATCCTGGGTAGAGAGAAAAATACATTGCAAAGGAAACAAGGCATAAATGAATATGGTACTTGGGGGAGGGGAGGGAGAGGAGCAGGGAAGAGTGGGTGGGAAACTAGGTCAGTAATGTTGGCTGAGTCATCCTGTGAAGGAACATACTATCGAACATGAAGTGCCTCTAGGTCCTAGGAAGGAAGTTAGAGAAGATTGTTGGCAGCATGGCAATACAATCAGATACTGAACGATTTCTGTGTGATCTCTGAGATGCTTGGGAGTGTACCCCTGCTCTGAGAGGCAGGTGGTCAGTGGACGTCAGTGTCCCTGTTAACAAGGACAAATAACCTGGCCATGCACAGGGAATTTATTAGCAGCTCATTTGCCTCCATAAACAGAAAGTGTGTGACAAAAAGGACACAAAATCATTATTCTAATAATGTGTGAGGCAATGCTTGGCTTTGGGGATATAAAGACGACTAAAATGGAGAGACAAAGAATTGTAAATGAAGACAGATGTGCTGCCTTCGAGAGACTTACAATTTAGTTGAGAGAGAAACTTTAAGCTGCTCTCTCCCAGATGCTGGTAGAGATAAGGGCAATAGTATGGGAGACTCTTATTTATGTGTTGTCCCCATCCCCAATTTCAAAATCTGCCACAGAAGACGTCCCTGCTTGAACTGCACAAGCAGTTGTGAAGCTTGATCCAAGTAAGTTGGCAAGGAACTGAAGGCTTCATCTATCAAAATTTACAGAGGCAGAGCAGCATGGAACAGACTATCAAACTACAGCGGGAAGGCTGGGGAGGGTTGAGGGGCAGAAGGAGGGGTAAGAGATCAACCGAAGGACTTGTATGCATGCATATAAGCATAACCAATGGACATAACACACTGGGGGATAGGGGAAGCCGGGGGAATGTCAAAAAGGGGAAAAAAGGAGACATATATAATACTCTTCGTAATACTTTAAGCAATAAAAAAAATTAAAAAAAAAATTAGGCTGTACCTGGAACCATGTGTGGCCAAAATAGGCAGGTGGTTAAGTGCTCACTGAATGTGGGAAGAGTTATGTGTACAGTGGGGAAATCTCTGACCTAGAATTACTGAATTCTTGACTTAATTCCATTCTTAACCTATGGTGTTGGAACATTCATTTAACTTTCCTGGGCCTCAATTTCTGCAAAACAAAAGAACTAAACTAGATGGCTTCTAAAGTAGATGTTATGGTTTATGATTTCATGAACTGCAAGAAAAATTCTTATCCACATCTCGCATTGGAAAACATGGAAATTTTCAAAAAACAACAGCAACAACACAAGACATGCAGGGATTCTTGGCTCCCAATTGAGTATGAACATCAAGGTATATTTTGTACTTCTTGTTAGAGAGAAAATCAAGATGAGAAGAAAAAGATCCTCACTCAGTGAGTCCAGGAGCTCAGTGTCAAGGGTCTAAGATGGGAAGGCCAGTCCATCCTCATCTCCATGAGGATAATTTCTCTTTATAATTGCCAAGATGGCATCCTTGCTAATCTCCAGATAAAATCTTGTCAGGTTTGGATATTTACATTTAAGATTTTATTCAGCCACATTCCATAAGAGGAATGGTATTCATAGGAAGGGATTTTCCAGAGAATCTAATGAGTTTGGGATGCCACGTTTTAGGCGTTGTTATTTGCATTATTTAACCTGAAATGCTTTGACCTGAAATAATTTTCTCAGGTAAAAATATGGGATGGTTATGAGAGTTTCAGGCCCTTTAAAACAAATAATTAACATAAAGGCAATACTTAGTGAAGAGTGAAATGGCTAAAGATAGTTAATGCAAATTGGAGGGAGAGGAGACTGAGGGATGGCTCAAGAACCTGAGTCCTTAGCAGGACAAAGGATGGGGGTGAGTACTATAGCTCGTTGGTGGAGGGGATGTAAAAAAGATTTCACCTAAAAGAGTAAATTTCTTTCTTGAATAAGCCTCCAACTGGAGCACATTTGTGGTATACAAAATGAAAGAAACAATAAATCAGGGGAATTGGACTAGATTAACCAGGGACTCAAGCAATTCAATAGGCATCTATAGTAAGAAAACGTTGCTCTACTTCTTTCAATCTTGAGGGCTTTGCGGGTATAAAACAGATTTGCAATAAAAAACCACACTGGCCCTAGCCAGTTTGGCTCAGTGGATAGAGTGTCAGCATACGGACCAAAGAATCCCGGGTTTGATTCTGGTTGCAGGCTCCTCGCTGGCCGAGGCCCTGGTCCGGGCTTGTGCAGGAGGCAACCGATCATGTGTTTCTCTCACATTGATGTTTCTCTCTGTCTTTCCCTCTCTCTTCTACTCTCCCTAAAAATCAATGGAAAAATATCCTCAGGTGAGGATTAACACCACCACCACCACCACCACCACCACCACCACCAACAACAACAACAACAATAACAAAAACAACAAAAACACACAAAAAAACCCCCACACTGAAGCAGCCATTATTGTAAGTCCTAAACCACTCAAGAGACATTCACTTCCATATGAACTTATCTTTTAACTTTTTAATAAAGGGGTGGAGTTGGGGAGATTCAGGCACTAAGAAGGATCCCCAGGGATCCTGCTTAAATGAATGATGAGTCAAATTGGTGATAGCAGATTGGAGACAGTGTAGGATTCCAAAAACTTGGTTGTTGAGTTGGTAATAATGGCTCTGTTCATGGAGTGTCATTGGAAGGTTCAACATCCTCAGGCTTCTTGTTAAAGTCAGAGAGGATTTACCCTGAGAGTCCCCCTGAACGGAATCACCTCCTCCCCTTCGCATCCTATTGGGTAGCAACCAATCCTTTCCCAACATGGGTGACTGTAGGTACCATCACTGCTGGGTCATATAACTTTGATTATGTGGGATTGGAAGCTATGTGGTGAAAGAAAGCAATACTGTTCCGATGGCCCAAGAATGCTCTCTGTCGTGTATAATTATTATAATCCCGGGAGGGAATTCAACCTATGGGTTTTCTTATTTGCTTCAAGTAGAAATTAGCTGATTCAGCATTGAGTGGGATGTGATCTCTATTATAAGGAGTTTGAAGGACTGTTGTGGAGTGAGGCTTCAATCATCCCTGTATGGGAGAGTCTTTCTGTAGGCCATTCTGAAACTCCAAACACAAAGATTTAAGAAAATAGAACCCCTTAAATAATAACAAGCAAAGTAAATGAAACATTTAATCAAAAACAATAACAAGAACTATATTTAAAAGCTAGAATGAACAGAAAGAGTATAAGAAACCTATTAGAAGGGTAAAGATGTGTCAGTCTAAGGAAAACTGAAATACATGTAGACAATAAAACAAGGTGGTCAAAGGTCAGAAAGCTAAGCCAGAGAATTAGGAAAATAACAAAGTAAGTGGGCAGTATTTAGAAGCAAAAAAACAATGACAACAAACAAACATTAAATTAGCCTACATAGTAAAAATTGCAAGAAAGACAAAGAAAGCAAAGAATAATGAATATTCCACAAAAGAGTGCAAACCAGAAATTAAAAGATAAAAAGAGAAGAATTTAAATGTTTACTAGTACAAAATTTAAGAGACTAGGGATTTTTAAAAAGGAAAAAAAATTTAAAAGTCTAAGGAATTCTTGGCCTCAATGTTCTTTTTAAGGGACTAAGCTGGGGTACCCTCTCAGGTTGAGGTCCCCACCCATGACCTCAGGGAGTAGATTCAAGGTCAGAAAACAAGTCCCTGGCTTCTCCAGCTCATCTTACATTGAGGGTCCTGGCTCCTGTGTCCCTCTAAAAATGTCCAGCAAATGGTGTGGCAGAACAGAATTCCCCACGCTCCATACAATAACGACAAAGCAGTCAGGAGGGAAGGCATACGCAGTTTCTGACAGCACTTTGAATGTGGCAGCTATAAGGTGCTGTCATTCTTCCTTGACTTGGCAGTTTCCACCTCTGCACTGATCTGCTGCTGTGGCATTGGAGGCAGACAAATCCAAGAGAAGAAAGGAGGAAGAAGAGAATGAGTATGTCCTGGACACCTACTCTGGATCAGGCATTGCCCTGGACTATTACTAGGCTTTCCTTGGTCTTTACCCTATCTTAGAAGGTAAATCTTTAATGCCAGTTTTGAGGGTGACAAATCAAAGACACAGAGAAGTATAATTTGCTCAAGGTCACATGCAGTGGTGGAAATGTGACTCTAGCCCAGCCGATATGGTTCAGTGGTTGATGGTCTACCTATGAACCAGGAGGTCAAGGTTTAATTCCCAGTCAGGGCACATGCCCAGGTTGTGGGCTCGATCCTCAGTAGGGGGTGTGCAGGAGGCAGCCAATCAATGATTCTTTCTCATCATTGATGTTTTTATCTTTCTCTTCCTGCCCCTTCCTCTCTGAAATAAAAAAATATATATATAGTTTAAAAAAATGTGACTCTAAAACCCTTGGAACTGTTACCATGCCAACTGAGAAATAGCTCTTGATCCAGGAGACTGCATGCTCCTTTCTAGAGTGATGAGGAAGCCGTGAGAGGGGAGGCTTTCCACCGGAGCTGAGCCAGGCAGAGGGTGTCAGAATGTATGTGCCTGGAAGTCCGGTTAGCACGAGGGCGAAGCTGAGAGGGCCTGAGGCCTCCAGCAGTAGGAAGGTAGCAGAGAGGCTGGGAGTCAGGCTGGCAAAGAGTGGCCCCCAGACCACCAGCGTTGGCACCACCCGTGAGCTTGGCAGAGATGCAGTCTCAGGCCCCACCCTTACTTATTGAATGAGAATGTCTGGGTGTGGGTGTAGGAAACTGAACAAGCTCTTCAGGTGTTTATTAAGCACAATAACGTTTGCAAACCATTGCTGCAGGGGGACCAAGGAGCTGGACGTGGGATTTGGAGACATAGTAAGAGTGTTTAGATTTGGGGCAGAGGTTGGGAAGTGGATGGGGCTGCGAGCTAGTCAACAGCATGAAAGATGGAATTTTTGTGGGAAGAATAAGGAGAATTAGGTGCTGTGATGGTGGGGACAGTTGTGGGGCTGGGAAATGGCCTCTAGTTAAGACCATATTTCAATGGCCTCAGTTTCTAGGAGCTGAGAGGCCTCCAGCAATCCCTCCCCTTATCCCGAGCCCCACTTCTTTAGGCTTGGGTATGGCAGGCCCACTCAGGCGACTCCCGCAGTGGAAACGTACTATTCTGGTGTTCAGGCAGCCTGAGGTTACTTGGAAAGGTAAGTTCTCAACTTGGACTTATTTAAACAATAAAGCAGCCGAAACCGGTTTGGCTCAGTGGATAGAGCGTCGGCCTGTGGACTGAAAGGTCCCGGGTTCGATTCCGGTCAAGGGCATGTACCTGGGTTGCGCGCACATCCCCAGTAGGGGGTGTGCAGGAGGCAGCTGATCGATGTTTCTCTCTCATCGATGTTTCTAACTCTCTATCTCTCTCCCTTCCTCTCTGTAAAAAATCAATAAAATATATTTTAAAATGGACTTATTTAAACAATAAAGCAAACATTTTACCTATCTTCTAAGGAGGCAAAAGCTAAGTACATCTCACAGAAGACAAAAGGGGTGGGTTTTCTCTAAGTTATACATTTTGTGCTGTGTGGGGGATGGAAAAAGAGATCGATTAATGCAGTCCAAGCAAGTGGGGGGACAATGTGTCATGATGAAAGTAGCATGTGCTCCAAGGAAAGACCTGGACTTGAATCAAGCCTGGTCTGTGATGTCCTCACCAGTTAGCCATGAATCTTTCTGAATTGTAGGCTCTTCATTTCCAAGAGGGGGATGCTTCTCCACCTCTCAGAATTGGGGGGATTGGAGAAATATGGGTGAAAACATTCCTAATGGTGTCAGGCCCATGACAGCTGATAGGAAATATTTTCTGAATCTCAATTCTATACCTAGCCTTTAAAAAAAAAAAAAAAAAAAAAAAAAAAAAGAAGCCAGAGGAAGCTACATCTTGCCTACCTGAAGAATCCATCTTGGCAAGGTTTGCCAACCTGGGCCCTTTGGAGAAACTGTGTCTCTAATGATCCCTTATGTGTTTACAAGACATGTTCCTTTGCTGTGGATACTTCACATTTTCCCCATCTTTACTAGGTTGGGAAGAATGTTTGCCAAGCCCATTGATCAGCTTCTCTATGCAACATAGGATATTTTGGGCCCTTTCTCTGTCTTATGTCTGGGTTATGGGGTCAAGGCGGCCCCTTCCCCTTTCCTACTGTCTTGTGTTTGGAGACCTTTGAGCTGGGAATGGGGTCCCCCTCTGGCCAACATGAATAAGACTAAGACAAGAAGCAGCTGGAACACAGCATAATTTCATGGGCACTGATTTTATTGTAAGGCTGGGAGGACTATAAAGAGGGGACGTTTCTAGTTTCTGTAATAATCTCCTGTAGAGGGGTGGTGGGAGAGAAAGAAAAATCAAACAATCAATCTGTTCTCTTGCCCCGGGCTCCATAATTTGCCTTTTACTTTCTGCATTTTCATATTTGAGTCTGAAAAGCAGAGGACCAAAACAATGAGCAACAGATGTCCTCGCGCAATCTGCACGGTCCCTGAATTCAGTTAGCATGCAAATTGTCATCCTAGGGCGATTCCCGGGGACTGCTGCAAAGATGGCAGGCCTGCTCTGCAGCACAGATAGAGGGCATGATTAAAATGTCTGGATCCAATCAGATGTTTAATTACAATTCCTTTTTTATCTCAACTACAATGACTGGTAGCTATTATGACACAATATTGAAAATGTGTATGACGCATGGTGGCACTTGGAAAGGCTGATAGGTGGTCTGTGTTTGATCAAAATGATCAAAGCTCCTCGCCAAGGAGAGCCCCTGCTCCTTCTCTCTCATCTGATTCACTTAGACGAGCAAAATATGATTTACAGGAGACAGTTGATGTGATTTTCATTCCCCAAGAGCAGGGGCATAATTTTCGCAGCACCATTTTCCCTAAAAACAATGGGAGCTTAACAATGCGTATAAACACACAGTAACAGAACCTATCTCTCGGTGTCTGCAAGGCGTCGCTCATGTTCTCTTTCATTTACTCTCCTATGTTCAAACACTTTGAAATTTTATTATTGGTATAATCAAAAAAAGACAAAAAGGTATCAAAAGCATGAAGAGGAGAAACTCTTAATTATTTCATTCTGTTCATACATCCAGATTATTTTTTGGGGGGGGTGGTATTTCAGATAGAACTACAAGTGAATTTCTCATGAGATGCTATATTGAGCATGAATATGAAGACTGAATTTCCCCATACAAATTGTGGAAGTGGCATTAGCTATGAGAGAAAGATGACCCTTATCCCAATACAGTCTTACTACATTCCTGCTCCTGAAACTCTATCCTTTAATGATATGAACCAGTTTTATTCCAGTTTCTGCTTGGATCCAATCTCACTCTCTTTGGGAGATCGGAAGTGAGGGTCGGGGTGAGATGCTCCTGGTCGTGAAGAATATGCTGTCAGGACAGAGTGTGAGGTTGAAGTGTGAGTAGTCAGAGCAGAACTGAAGCTGGTCTTTGAAAAATGAGAAGCAGAGTAGGCAGTGAGGAGAAGGAGGGCACACGCACTTTGTGTAGGGAAGATGGAGGAGACAGCATGAATGGAAGTGAAGGTGGGACCAGTGTGCGGTCTCTGCAGAGCCACAGGAGTCATCCCAGCAGAGGTGATGGCTTACGTAGGGGAGGTGAGGGACATTGTGGAGGATCTTTTATCAGGTGTCTTTAACTTCCTAGGCTGTACGCACCCCTGTCCTCTCTTGTGAGCTGATAATATTAGGAAGAGGCTGGGTACTGTGACAGTGTGGTCCAAGCTCTCACATAACCTTGCAGTGGGGACCATACCGGGTTGCCATAGGGCAGGAGTGACTGAATGTCTCTGCTTCAGGGGGTTCAGAGTTCCTAGAATATGCTGAGGGACTAGATCAAGACTCCCCAGAGTAGTCTATGTCTATACATTGACTCTGAGGTGTTCTTCAAATTCAGCTCTCTTGTGATTAAGAGAAAAACTTTAGTTTAATGGCGTTTTATACTTTATAAGAGTGTACTGCTGTGTGTGTAGCCAAATACAAGGTGATTATCCCACCATGGTTCAGACTGAGTTTTGCATTGTTCTTTAGGCTGGAGATGGATCTGCCCTGATCCCCCCCGTGCCCACCACCTCACACCCATTCTCCCTCATGCCAGGAAAGCTTTGTTATGAACTTGGGTTCTAGGTAATTCTGTGACTTTGGAGTTTTTTTTCACGAGTCCATTAGCAGCAAAATCTGAATCAATCTTCCAGGCATAATGAGAAAAGCATATTTTTTAAAAATATATTTTATTGATTTTTTACAGAGAGGAATAGAGAGTTAGAAACTTCGATGAGAGAGAAACATCAATCAGCTGCCTCCTGCACACTCCCTACTGGGTATGTGCCCGCAACCAAGGTACATGCCCTTGACCAGAATTGAACCTGGGACCCTTGAGTCCATAGGCCGACGCTCTATCCACTGAGCCAAACCGGTTAGGGTGAGAAAAGCATATTTTTAACTTGGGATTTATCTAGAACCTTTTCTGGAGGAAGCCTAAACATTTCCTTGGTTAAAATAACTCTAAATGCATTTCATTTAGTTCACATTTTAAAACTCTAACATACTATAAATATTTTTGTATTAGTTTCCTATGGCTGCCGTAACAAATTGTCACACACTAGTTGGCTGATAACTACAGAAATTTATTCTCTCATAGTTGTGGAGGCCAGAAGTCTAAAATAAAAGTATTAGTAGGGCCTCCATAGACTCTAGGGAGAATCCTTTCTTGCCTCCTCCAGCTTCTGATGGCTCCAAGCATTCCTTGGTTAGTGTCTGCATCACTCTAGTTTTTACCTTTGTCTTGACATGGCTTTCTCCTCTGGGTCTCTGTTTTTTCTTCTCTCACACTTGTCATCGGACTTAGGGCCCACTTGGATAATCCAGGGTAATCTATTCTCCAGGTTCTTAATTATGTCTGCAAAGACCCTTTTCTAAATAAGGTCACATTCTCAGTTTTCAGGGGTTAGGGTGTGAATATAGGGGACCATAATTTAATCCACTGCAATCATACTCTCTAAATAGGTTGCCTTGAGGAAATATAATACTCAACAATTGTAAGATATAGCAATTGTTTAAAAATTTATACTTGTAATTTTTAGGATGTAGAATGATTCAAGAGCATTCCCCCTCGTCAGAGACTAGGAAATAGGTTTCCACATCTCTGTGTTTAAAAACCCCGGGCTTGAGACCTGGGTCCACTATTTGCCAGCAGGCAGGACTCTCTGCCTGAGCTACAGCTCCTTCCTCTGTCATAGGGGCCGGTCACTTTGGATGTTAGGAGGATAAAATGCCATGTGATCACTATGTGAACTGAGGAATGGTATATGCAAGCGTAGACAGAAGAGTTTGATGCTGTTAGAAGGACATGAGAACTTGCAAGGTGATTCACTTGGGGGAGGCATTAAACACTCAGTATGAGGCCACTAACTGAGTTAGGAGGATTTCTTCATAAACAATGTACATGGACATGTACCCACCAAAAAACATCTTATGGTAAGTTAGATAATGACAAGACTATTTCCTTTGTAGTCCTTGGCACATACTTTGGTCTCAGAAACAGCTCTACTTAGAGAAAACTGTTGACCTGGTCATCTGCACTGTGCTTTCTGTCATTCGGCACCTGCAGCCTGTAGTAACAAAAGAGGAATCAGCAGTTTATGAAACCACACCAGGCTTATGGGAGGGTGGCTTTTTGGATAAACACATTTAACTGCAAGGGTTTTATCACTGCAAGAACATACACCAGAGAAATTCTAATGCATAGAGATCATCTTTACATTAAAGTGCTAAGACTGTGTTTTCAAAGCCATTTGTTTTAATGGTGCCTTGTTAGCTGTTAAAAATACCCCAAAACTTTTGAGTCACTATTTTATCTTACAAATGTTAAGTATTCTTTGTAGACAGGAACTGTCTGTTAAAGTAATATTTGACATCTACTGAATCAAAAATACTTTACAATGAAAGGCTGACATCTGTTTACTATATAAAAATAGGGTGCTGTGTATTTTTACTAGTAGAATTTTCCTTTAATAAGGCAGCCAAAAATCATCTACACACACCAAACCAATTTACAGCCAGAACCTGCTGAATACCAACACAGCATCATGGATACTTAGCAATCTATTTTTTTTTCAGTATTACCCTGATTTGGTATTGAATTTGTATAGGAAATATGTTTGTCTCTTCTTGAAGGAGAGACTATAATAGCAATAAGAAGCCAGGGTTAATTATTAATTTGCTAAGCTTCAATCATTTTAGTGCTCTCAATTTGATTCCATTATACTGGCAGTTGATCTTACTTATTTAAGATGATCAAACTGCAACTGAGGGCTTTTTCCCATTTTTCAATCAATTTAAGTAGTAGCAAAGAAAGTCTGTATGCTTGGCCAATTCCACCTGAGCTCTAAGGCACTGCAATTAGGAAGAGATCAGACAGAAGGCAGACAACTTGGTAGAGTTTAAATCTGTGTGTAATCTCATACAGGTGCTGCTTCCTGTACTCTGGAAAATCCCTCATCACAAAACAGGCCAACTGAGCCACACCTGGGTTTAAGCAGAACATCTGGACCTACTCTTTCCTACTCGCTCATGTTCTTCAAATCGTCTCTAAACAAATGGCACTTTAGTGCAAGTCTGACACCAGAGATTTGTAAACCAATGTGCCCTGCCAAATCCAGTTTGATACAAAACACAGATACCATTCTTGAATCAAATACATTACAGATATGATACCCTGGTCATATATTTCAATTAGTCAAGCCTCAAGTAGTTTGTGGAAGTCTTTTCCACCAGTAGCAATAAATTTCATAATGGCATTAACAATTAAACAGGGTATTTTGGGGAAGGTTGACATCTAATATCTATTAAATGCCCTAGTTCAGGGGTGGGCAACCCCTGGCACGCGTGCCAAACATGGCAAGCCAGTAACTTTTGCTGGCACGCGAAACCCTCTCATAATCTTTTACAATTTTTTTCTTAATATAGACTTTTTAATTTTTCAGATAAATTCAGTGTAGGTGCATCTTAGATAAAAAAATAATTTTACATAACAAGTTATCTTAAAGACCATAGACATGGATTGACGAGAGAGGGGAAGAGCAATTTCTATGCCTCTGCCTTAACTCTCCCTGCCTTCCTAGATCCAACCAGTGTTTTGGTTTCATCCACATACGCTTGTGAATCTTTGTTCTCAGTGATGAATTTTGTTAAGTCTCGTAATAGGAGTAGCCTGACGGATGAAAGTAGTAGCTCGTGCGTATCTCTGAAGGTCACGAAATATAAACCTGATGTAAAATCTCTATCATCAGTGATGCAGCAGCAAAAGTCTCACTGATAATATCAAATGGAGTCATAAAGTTTTTTGTTGGACTATCAGTGTACATGTATACATTAAAAAAATAAATGTATTTTTCATCATCATATACTGTGTTTTTGTTGCTCAAATGAATTTTATTATTTCTTCAAGGTTCTTCACATATGTACACCTTAAAAGATATCAAGTAGGCGTAATATGTTCTCAAAAAATTAGGGTTGGCACGCAGAAGAATTTTGAGTCAGAGATTTTGCTGATTTTGGCACGCACTCACAAAAAGGTTGCCCACCCCTGCCCTAGTTTTTATTGGTCATGTGTTCTTTATTTTCTAGGCATACAACCCTTGGCTGGGAAAGTCCAAAAAGTTAACTATGAATGTAAGATATAATTAAAAGGAATGCCAGTTTTAACGGGTCTCAGTTTCCTTAAAAATCACATAACTGTTAAACTCCTAAACGTCTACTTAATGGAGCCACTTAATACCTAGATGTATAATTCTGGCAGTTTTGTAATGGATTAATAACTATGTCTTATAGATATACTCTGGCCTTAGCATTATGTTGGAATAATTAAATTCACAAGTGATCAGCAAACTATCAGTATAATTTGTGTGGCCTTACACAGGGCTTTTCAGCAAGTGCTTTTGGGGAACGTTGGCATCAGTTCAGATGAATGCCAGGGAGTAGGAATGGTCAACTTGAAGAATGAATGGTGTGGAGTAGGTATACCTTTTATAGCTCCCATAAAGTATGCAGGAACAAGGGGAATGGAATGAGGAGATCATTAATATATGTACACAATATATATATTCCAGTGTTAACATTTGGGACTGCTATCCAGTTTGCACTAGTGAATTTATTACACTTGCAATGATGTTCTGTTTATTGTTCGAAGTCTTTGGATTCAGATGGCATTAGTCAAGTTCACCATCTCTGAGAAGGTTTGAGGGTAAAGAGGTGGGAGGGATTGAGGATTGAGGGTTTGGTGGCGCATAGAGAGTGATGGAGAAGGAGGAGCACATTTACACCATGGAATACTATGCAGCAGTAAAAAAAAAGAATCTCTTACCCTTTGAGACAGCATGGAGGGACCTGGAGAGTATCATGCTAAGTGAAATAAGTCAGAGAAAGGCAAGTATCACATGATCTCACCCATATGTGGAATCTAATTAACAAAATAAACTGATGAATGGAGTGGATCCAGAGACATGGAAGCATGGATCAGAGTGTGGAATCTTGGAGGGAAGGTGGGGGAGGGTGGGTGGGTGGGAGTTAATAAACCAAATATGCATAACCCATGGATACAGACAATAGGGTGGTGAAGGTCTGGGGTGGGGGGCGGGGGCGGGCTGGAGGTGGTCAATGGGAAAAAAGTGGGGACATATGTAATACTTTCAACAATAAAGATTTATTTTTTTAAAAAAGGAGGAGCACAAAGAATCTGTCATTCATACTAACCAGTAGCAATCCAGAAGGCAGGCTCTGGAATGTCCAGAAAGCAGTCTCAATTTTTGCAGTTAGTTCTGAAGTATCAAATGATACCTTATATTCCTGAAGGATCAGGATTGAGTTTCTCCAGGATATTTTTTGGAATTGAGGGTAACTTGGGCTGGTCCAGATGATCCCATGGTAGGGCTAATGGGAAGGCCTCCTAGCTGAGCAGGTGTATCTGCCCTGACTTGGCACTGAATCAAACTCAGGTGCCTCTTGGTAATGGAGTCATTTGAATAATAAAATCACTTGATTTTTTTTTCTCCAAAAGTCTCCCTGCAGCAAGGTTTATTTTTGGTTGGGTGGATGTGTGTTTATGATATTAAATGTATGAACTAAATAGGTTTTCTGGTTTGGGAAGTCTCATATTAGTCATTTTTGTAAAAATTTACTTTGTTTTCAAAATAACTGAAGTTGTAATAGGTCCCCCCCCCATCCTCATATCTTGTGATGTGAATGGATAAGGTACCCAGATCAAAGTCAGAGTTTCATGTGTCAATTTCTTGTATTCAGAAGCAGTGAAGGACAGTGAGGAATGAAAGGATTGCAAAAAACGTGGAAGTGTGGAAAAAGGGTAAAGAATAAAGGGAAAAGCAAGCAAAGCAAGAGGACAGAAAAATGGAAGCTGACATGTTCTAGAACATAGGCATAAAGATGACCCTTATAAGATTACCAAGAAATGTAAAGGATTGGACCAAGAATCTGATGCTCAAACCTCACAATTTGGAAAGAAATGGCTCTTCCAAGAGGGAGATGTGGTGTAATTCTGACATAGGATACCTGCCCCAAAATTGTGTGAGGGTCAAAGAATTTTTGGCAGGGAGGAATAAGTTCTGAAATAGATCCCAATGGGGAGTCAGTGGGAGCTTCCAAAGACGGAAAGAAAGTAAGTGGAGTAACCAGGTTATAAATAATGGGGTAACACATTGTCTGAAGAGCAGGAAATGAGTTTCATGAAGGCAGAGATCATGGAAGGAAATATTTGGTTTCTCATCTCTGGCACAAGGCCTGGCACACAGTAAGTAGTCAGTGTTTGCACGGAGCTCTAATGGTGTAAAAATCAGCCAAAATGAGCAGGGAGGGGAAAGTATTTGTTAGCTAACAGGATAAGAACAGGGGGAAAGATGATGCTTTTCTGAATAAAAGGAACTATAGAAGATGACACAAATTAGCTTTTTTTAAAAAATTTGTTTTCTTCTTTATTGATTAAGGTATTATATATTTGTCCTTATCCCCCCATTGCCTCCCCCCCCCCCCACTCATACCCTCACACCCCTGGTGTCTGTGTCCATTGGTTATGCTTATATGTATGCATACAAGTCCTTTGGTTGATCTCTCCCCCTTACCCCCACCCTCCCCTACCTTCCCTCTGAGGTTTGATGGTCTGATTGATGCTTCTCTGTCTCTGGATCTGTTTTTGTTCATCAGTTTATGCTGTTTATTATATTCCACAAATGAATGAGATCATGTGATATTTATCTTTCTCTGACTGGCTTTTTTATGAATGAAATTTAGGTTGGAAAAGTTCATCCTAAAACACTTTCTTGGAAAATATCTTTCTAAGTTTCCGATTATGTTTTCCAATCAAAGCATACCCACTTGAGAATATAAACACAAGATGAAATGAATAGCCCTATGAAATAGGCCAGGAACGGAAAGGCAGACAAAAAGCTATCAGTCAGATCTGTGATTCCATTTAGTTCTTCAGTGCCAGAGGAAGGAGCTCATTGTACCCGCCATCCCACCAGTCAGTAGGAGCTGGTTGATTTCAAGATTGTTAAATACCTGAATTATTTTGGCGAGGATATGCAATGCTTCCCCTCCCCCCCGCCCCCGCCCCTGCATCCACTTTCTAAAACTGAGAATATAATTTTTTTCTACATATGATCCAAGTGAGAAATATTTTCTTCTTTTTTTGAATGACTGTCTATACCTCCAGGTGCTGCTAATAAACTATTTTGTAGATGGGGACAAATAAGGAAGGATTTGATAGGTTAAGAGACCCAAGTCTGTAAAAATTTAGTGGAATTCTTGGCAATGACTTACTGTCATCCTTATTCAGGAGACAAAGCAGAGAAAAGAGCCTGAAACGGAACACTGAGGAAATCTAGTCCGTAACTGTGGTGTTTCCTGAAAGGATGATCTATCGGTGTTGTGAAGACCGAAATGTTCAGGAATATGGTCTCTATTTCTTTGCAAGCCACACAGGAGGCTGCCTGAGAAACTTTTCCTCGCTGGTTCAGCTGGTGGAGGTTCACACCAGCAGGTTGGTGGAGTAGCTGCCTCTCTGTGCTGGATCCAATAAAGAGATCAAGCTCTTCACTTTCCCTTAGTCTTTCGTGGAACACAGGCTGGTCTCAGAGCTATTCTTTTATGCTTTTGTTAAATCTCTAAGGTTGAGATTGATTAACTTTTAGATTAAGCCACACTCTGAAATGAAGTTTAAAATGTCTTAACCTTCTAATAGGAATGGAATTCTCACCGTCATTATTAGAACTCACTGATGTTACAAATTTGTGGACGGATGTTATCCATTAAGGCAAAAGCAGAAAGGGGCTATAAAGTTGACTCAGAAGGCTAAGTACTTTACCTTCAGGGAAGCACATATAAAAATCTGTCCTGAACCGTATATATAGTAATAGTTAAAGCTTTGAACACCTGGTTCTTAACTGGCCAGGCAAAGTCATTTAAAATACTGACATACTTTCTACTTACTGTTATTTTGATCTTTAGGCAGGTTACTATTTTTATTATATGCACTTAGGAATTTAGCTGCAGTGATCAGTCAATCCAGAGGGCATTTACTGAATGCCAACCATGTGCCAGTATAAATCTAAGAAAGTTTTAGGTTAGGATGAGATTTCTCAGTTCCTGCATAGGCCTAATTCTTGGACTAATGGAAATAATGGTTACATTCAGTAGTTCTTAACACCCTTTCTTAGTGATTTGACAAGTTGACATTTTTCAGAGAGTTCAAAATCTGCAAGGTGCCGCATGCCTGGCTTCGTTAGCTGAACTGGTTGGAAACACGGCATTAATGAGGCCAAGGTTCAATTCCCATATGGCCTGGGTTGTTTTGAAGGAGAAAAACTGTTTCATAGCCACAGGCTGTATCTCTAACACTGCCTAGCTTCTTGATTTATCAACAATAGCCATGGTTCAGAAGGAGGCTCACTCTAGAGAGAGTGGAGCTCAGGGAAAATTCTTTATGACTCCTGGATAAACAATGTAAAGTTCATATACTGTGATGATAGTTCAGTAGTGTCGCCTCTGTCAATAAACATCATTCTAGTTGAAATGGCCTTCACAAGTGGGAGAGTGGAACCCAAGATTACCAATAATAAAAATCAAATTAATGGGATATATGGAAAATAATAGCTAATATTTTGTTTTTGTTAATCCTCACCCAAGGACATTTTTTCCCATTGATTTTTAGAGATAGTGGAAGGGATAGAGAGGGGAGGGGATAATGGGGAGAGAGAGAGAGAGAGAGAGAGAGAGAGAGAGAGAGAGAGAGAGAGAGAGAAACATCATTGTGAGAGAGACACATCAATTGGCTACCTCTCACATGCACACACCCCAGGGATCCAGCCTGAAACCCAAGTACGTACCCTGGACTGGAAATCAAACCTGAAACCCTGGGTTTGAGGGCTGATACTCTAACCATTGAGCACACTGGCCAGGTCAACAATAACTAATTTTTATTGAGTATTTCTTATCTATCTGCTTATTGTTCTAAGCTTCTTTACATGTATTAACTTATTTAATCTTCATAATAACCCCATGAAGTAATTTCAATAGCCCCATTTTATTTATAAGGAAACTGAGGCATAAAATTGAAGTAGACATTCAAAATCAAAGTAAAAGACTTGGCCTTTAGGCAGGTTACTATTTTTATTATATGCACTTAGGAATTTAGCTGCAGTGATCAGTCAATCCAGAGGGCATTTACTGAATGCCAACCATGTGCCAGTATAAATCTAAGAAAGTTTTAGGTTAGGATGATATTTCTCAGTTCCTGCATAGGCCCAATTCTTGGACTAATGGAAATAATGGTTACATTCCATCCGCTACCTTCTTCCCATCAGCCTCACAAACAAGTCCACATCTCCCTTAGAGAAAACAAACCTCCTGTTGGCTGTTTTCCAACAGGCTGTTCACATCCAAATGTCCTTGTTTTAAGCTTGAATTCTGAAAACCACTTTCATTCCTTAATCCACTGCATTGTGCCTTCCTGCTAAAATGTACCAGAATAGCCGAAACCGGTTTGGCTCAGGTGATAGAGCGTCGGCCTGCGGACTGAAGGGTCCCAGGTTCGATTCCGGTCAAGGGCATGTACCTGGGTTGCGGGCACATCCCCGGTGGGAGATGTGCAGGAGGCGGCTGATCGATGTTTCTCTCTCATCGATGTTTCTGACTCTCTATCTCTCTCCCTTCCTCTCTGTAAAAAATCAATAAAATATATTTAAAAAAATGTACCAGAATAAGTCCCTTGAATATTATTGATTCTGTAAATTAACTCTATCTTTTCTGGGTCTTTTTGTTTTGCCCACCCTCTCCATAGTGTCTGTGGCTACTCTCCAACCCAGCCCTCATATTCATTATGCTGTGTCATTCCATGCTTTTTAAGTTTCTTCCATGCATCCTGTCTGTTTTCACTTACTGGCTGAAACACAAGCATTGCTTTAAGTTCTTATCTTTATTCCTCTCCTCTCCTCAGCCCATCCTCTGCTCTCACCCTTGTGATCTCATTTTCATCCATTCACTCAACAGTGAACAGTGACTTCTATGTGAATGATGCCAGAACTCGAATCTGTGTAGCCTTGAGTTCTCTTTCAAGCATCACACCTATTTTTCTATCTCTTTGCTGGTTATTTTTCTTCTGGTTGGCCTCCCAATATTGCAAATTCAATTTGTCCAAACTATGTCCTGGCCTCCACACTATTCTCAAATCTATGCTCAAATTTATGCCTTACCCAGATGGAAATCTGATATATATATATATATATATATATATATATATATATATATAGAGAGAGAGAGAGAGAGAGAGAGAGAGAGAGAGAGAGAAGACAAAGAGAAGGGTGAGAAAGGGGGGAGGGAGGTGGAGGAATTGGGAGGATTTATGATAGTATTAAAGAGTCAACCTTATCTCTAGGCAACCATGACCTTTAAGATTTCCATTAATGTAAAGTTCTCTGGCCTTGCTGACTAGGGCTCCTTTTTACATAATCCTTCCCACCAGATCTGTTGCCTTCACATTGATCTCCAGGTGAGCTGTTCTATGGCAGGAGGAGCAGGTACTTATGGTTCCAGGGGCTAGGATGGGATTTGGTCACCAATTCCAAGAACTGGGAAACACAAAACATTTCTTTAAAGAAAATCTAATGTAAAATATTGTTACTTTGACATATTTACTATTGCTGTTATTCCTAAAGAACCAGATATAAGATTAAATGGAACAAACATTTCAACTATCGTTCTATTCATATGATCTTTGGAACTGTGCTCAAGGAAATCAATTAGAAAAAATCTTTTTTGTTGAAAGTATTACATAGGTCCTCCCCCCCCCCCATTAATCTCTTCCAGGCCACTCCCAATCTCCTTCCACCCCCACCCCTCACCACCCATTGGCCATGTCCACAGGTTATGCATATATGCAGAACAAAGTTCATTGTATTGATCTCTTTCCACCCACCGTCCCCTGCCTTCCCTTTGGAATTAAAAAAGACTGTTCATGCTTCTATGACTCTGGGTCTATTTTTGATCATCAGTTTATTTGGCACATTAGATTCTGCATATGAGTGAGATCATGTGATACTTATCTTTCTCTGACTGGCTTATTTCACTCAGCATAATAGTCTCCAGGTCCATCCATGCTGTTGCAAATGGTAAGGGTCTTTTCTTTTTTATGGCCACGTAGTATTCAATTGTGTAAATGTACCATAGTTGTTTTTATCCACTCCTTTGCTGATGGGCACTTAAGCTGTTTCCAAGTCTTAGCTATTGTAAATTACGCTGCTATGAACATAGGGGTGCACATATTCTTTCTGTGGAGTGTTTCAGGTTTCTCAGGATATATTCCTAGAAGAAAATAAATTTTGGGAAAATTTTCAGATTATCAATTGCATTCAGTGTGTGTTTTATTTACACTTAATATAATGAAACTCTCAGTTTTCTGGTTGGCCAAGATGTGTAATCCAAAGTGGAAGGTATAATTTCTTAACATAATACAGTGTTTTAGAGACTCTATGGACATAAATGATATTTTAGAGTTTTCTGATTTAATTAAAATAGAAAACTAGTTTGAAAATAAAATATCACCAATAGAGCAAATATATTCATTCTAAAATTATTATTCCACTTTCAGGGTTGGTATATTAAAATTTTTTTTATGCAAGGAAGCCCAGTAATTGAAAATATCACCCTATTCTTCTATAAAACATATAAAAGAACGTGGAACTAAAATGCAGTTTGCTAAGAAAAGTCACTACTTGTCTTGGTGCACTGACAAAGTACTCACAGTTCTCTTTGAAGATCTAAAAGTCTGTTGTATCATGCTCTGGACAAGCTTTTAGATAAAAAAAAAATAAGTTGGCTAATTGACCTATTTAAAACTCATCTCACTCTGTCTCCAGCCTGAAGACCAGAGTGCTCTTCTAAAGAGCTGGATTTTTTTATGAGGTGTTAAATCAATATTGCCAAATGTGACTTGGTGGAGCTTTCTGCAGCCTCACAGGAGAGTGATGCGAGCTTCTTGATCATTCGTGTATCTTTAAGAGCCTACGATTAACCCGTCTTATAAGGAAATGTGTGGGATGCTTTGGTTATATATAAATCATCATGAACAGAATGCATTTGTATTTATATAGGATTGGGGCCAGGAATACCGCCATATATCCATTTAATTTGTTCTGCAGACTTAAAATGTTGGCAGGATAGACTGTATGCACAGCATCTCGAGTAGTGATGCATTCTTGATAAACTGGTGACAATGAAGAAAAATGGGTAAACCAGCTTGGATTTCCCAGACTTTTGCGGGGAGGAGAAGGATTTAGTTTCCAGAGTGCAGTAATAATCTCTTACCTTTATATCGTCCTCTCCATGTCACTGTGTGCATTATCTTTAGATTCACTGTGTTGTGTGAGCCTCACAGCTATTCTGAGAGCTAAGTAGGCAGGTAATAACCTCCGCTCAAAGTTGAGGAAACCAGCACCCAAGAGAATTTGCTTGAAAATGTAGCGAAAGTGGTCTTCAAGTGCAATGTTTTTTTTCTAGTACTTTCACCACTGTGTGGTTTCAGGAAGTTTGAAAAGACAAAGCTGTAAAAAACGTTTACTTGCAGCATTTTTATTGCTCAGGCCCTAGATTAAACTGATGGTTCAGTTTTCCATGGTCGGAAAATTGATGATAGAATTATCAGTCTACTTGAAAATCTAGCCTGAGAATAGCATGGAAATGCATAATAGAGGCAAAGAGGGAGTTTAGGCATCTAACCTTTTATAAGTAGGTGGAGGTGGAGGAGAAAGAGAACTCAAGGAAATATTTTAATTATTCCTAAGTGAATTTTTAAAAGACTTTGGCTCCTAAATATATTGAAACCTCATTATAACATTGTTGTTGAGGTTCATGCTTTAGAATATAACCTTATAAATGAAATCTTGACCCTTTTTGATGAAGTCCCAACTTCTGTAATTTTATGAAGAATGTTATAGTCACAGGTTAATATTAAGGCTATACCTACTTTCTCAATTAAAGAGTAATTTCTTCCCTTTGATAGTGTTTTCTGAATAAAGAGGAAACCTCTTCTTATTATTATATGGGTATTTGTGTGTGTGTGTCTTGCCCTTCCAAACTAAATTGTAAATTCTAAAAATTGGGGACTAAATATGATATATACTGGTTGCATAATAAATATTTGTTGAGTTAAATTACTTTTGTAAAATTTGCTGGGTAAATACTTACTCTATATTCCATATCCCTATGCAATTAATCTCTTGTGCACATTTTTAATACTTTTTTTATAATGGGCTTTTATAATGGTTCAAACTCCCTTGTCTATACATAAAATATGTATCTACTTAAGTAAAATAGGTTTCAACCTTAAATTCCATGGCTATTAAACATTTGATATATGCATGTGCAGAACATAATGAGTGTATGGTTTTTACTAGTATGAAGGTCACTACGGTATCATTTATTGATTTAGTGCTGTACTTGGTTCAGATTCCAGCTCTGAAATGTCTTAGCTCTGAAACTTTGAGCAAATGCCTAGTATTCTAAGCCCTGTGTCCTCATCTGTAAAATGATGAGGACAGCTCCTAAGGGTGTTGTGAAACTGAATGAGGTGATACACAGTACTTGGCATGTAGTAAACACTCCTACTAGTATATTAGATGTTATTAAGATTATTTTGAATTGAAGATATTTAGTGATGGGTATACAATTGCTTTTCCAAATAAGACAGTTTTAAGATAAATGATATCCTTGATGGCAATTGAATTGGTGTCACAATCCCCCCATTTGAGTAAAATGTTATAGATTTTATGTTTCAAGAGAAAAAGAGATATCATAAAATGTGTAGAAAATGAAATTACCCAACCAATTCACATTTATTAAAAATGTTTTTTATTAAATTTATTGGGGTGACATCCTATATAATAAAAGCCTAATATGCTAAGTGTCCGGTAGTCCAGTCGTCCATTCAACCAATCAAAACATAATATATGCTAATGATATGCTAAGGCTGCTCAACCACTCGCTATGACGTGCACTGACCACCAGAGGTCAGACGCTTTGACCGGTAAGTTAGCTTGCTGCTGGGGTCCGGCCAATCAGGACCTAAGCTATCAGTCGGACATCCCTCGAGGGCTCCAGGACTGCGAGAGGGTGCAGACCGGGCTGAGGAACCTCCCCCCTCCTCCGAGTGCACAAATTTTGTGCACCAGACCTCTAGTTGTTTAATAAAATAATATAGGTTTCAAGTGTACAATTCTATAATACATCATCTGTATATATTATGTGTTCACCACCCAAAGTCACCAATTCACATTTCTAATTTATTTTGTTTTCATTATAACTCTGGACAGTAGGTCCTGCTTAAAGTCATTTTTCATGTAACAAATACATAGTAAGTATTTACTTCCTTTGACCTATACAATTCACTAGCATTTGCCTATTCCTGTTCTTACCACTACATTGTATTTTCCAAAGAAGACAACACCTACTGTTCCACATGTGTCCTGCCCCATCTGAAATCACTACTGAAGTCACTTCAACCCTAAGATGCTAAATTGTATTTTAGGGCTGCCAGAAATCCTTTAACTAGCAAATGTTCACCAGATTTTAGGAGGCAAGTACTTCCTTATTACATAAAATCACTAGTTAAACGGTTGAGTGGTTTCTTTTATTTGAGTGGGTTCTGACAACTGCAGCAAAGGGAAGGGGGGGCGGGGAAGCCAAACAGATTATAAGTGTTTACTAAAAATGCAATTACCCAAGCCCCTTCCCTAAAGATTCTGTGCCAGTAGGTTTGGGGTGGGGTCTCAAGTCTGTATCTTCAACAAGTGTTTCAGATGACTCTTCTGATCTGGCCAGTTTCGACAACACTATATATAGAAACCCATGGGAATACAAGAACAGCCTCAAAGAAACGCTCTTTATTTTCCTCCCATTTTAGACATATCAATAAGTAAAGAGAAACAGCAAGTAAAGGAACCTATAATATTATTTCTCAGAATTAGTACAGCTGTTAAAAATTGTTACAGATGGGGGCTCTTGGAACCAGACTGGGTTGAAATCCAGATTCCTCCACTACCAGTGTGACCCTGAGCAAGTTGTATAATTTCTTAGTGTGGTGATTTCTTTATTTGTAAGAAAGCTTTTAGGGCTGCTCTGAAGATTAAATGAGTCAATACATAGAAATGTCTTAGCATAGTCCCTGGAAACTCAGAATAAATACTCAAGAAATGTTAGCCATCCTTCAAAATAATTTAACAACTGTTAATAGTAGCATTTCTTCCACTACTATATGGCAGCAGCTTATATTTTCCAAAGATGACAATACTTCCCATGTCACATGTTCTTCCACAATGTGACCTTGCTACTCTCCATTTTGAGAGAAGAGTGTGTTTCCCCTTTCCTTGAATCTGGGTAGGCCTGACTGCTTTGACCCATAGATTACAGTGGGACTTCCCATGCTTGGTCATAAAAAACAATGCTACTTGTTGGAACATTCATGCGTACATGAAGTTTGATTACTCTGAGGCTGCCATGCCTGGAGCAAGCCAGGTCATGTGACAAAGCCACACATAGGTGCTTTGATTGACAGCCTTAGTCTTTCATTCATTCACTAGAGGCCAGGTACACGAAATTTATGCACTGGGGGGGGGGGTGTCCTTCAGCCCAGCCTGCACCCTCTCTAATCTGGGACCCTCCTGCTGGTTTAGGCCTGATCCCTGTGGACATCCCTCTCACAATCTGGGACTGCTGGCTCCCAACCGCTCACCTGCCTGCCTGATTGCCCCTAACCACTTCTGCTTGCCAGCCTGATCATCCCCTAACCACTCCCCTGCCCTGCTGGCCTGATTGATGCCTAACTGCTCCCCTGCCAGCCTGGTCGCCCCTAACTGCCCTCTCCTGCTGGCCTGGTCTCCCCCAACTGCCCTCCCCTGCAGGCCCAGTTGCCCCCAACTTCCCTCCCCTGCCAGCCATCTTGTGATGACATGGGGTGTGGCCATCTTGTGACCACATGGGTGCAGCCACCTTGTGACCACATGGGGGGTGGCCATCTTGTGATGACATGGGCACAGCCATCTTGTGACCACATGGAGGCTGCCATCTTGTGACCACGTGGGGGCTGCCATCTTGTGCGAGGGCATGATGGTCAATTTGCTTATTACCTCTTTATTATATAGGATTCCAGCCGAGTCCTGTGAGTGAAGGAGCCTCCAGGTAATTGCAGCCTCCTATTGTTGAGTCCCCTCCACCTTTCAAGTATTCCCAGCTGAGATAGGTCCCAGACATTGTGGAGAAGAGATAAACCATTCATGCATACCCTGTCCAATTTCCTCACCCACAGAATCTGTAAGCAGAATAAAATGGTTGCTATTTTAAGCCACATTTTGGAGTAGCTTGTTATGTAGCAGTAGTCATTGGAACATACAACTTTACAATTCCATGCATGTGGTAATTATGTCTTGTTCACTACTCAGTCTTTGTCACCTAGCACAGAGCAGTCCCCAACTATTTGTTGAACAGTGGACTATATTTTAAACAATTCCTCATTGTGGGGCAATTAGATAGTTTTCCATTATTCTCAATGATTCCACTTATCACTTACAGTAAATACTTGTAAGTGGAATTACTGAGTCATAGAATAGTATAAATGGTTTTGATATGGAGATATTGAAACATTCTGCCCACAAAGAATCATCTAGAGAGCCTGCCAAAGTTATTTCATCAGCCTGGACCCTAAAGTACTAACATATGCTAATTAAATGTACATGGCTGAGTTATAAACCAGAATGATGACTTTTGAACAGAATACCAACATGTTAACTTTAAAACAGGAGGTTTGCTAGCCTAGTGATTCTCTCCTTGTAAAAAGAAGTCCATAAGCTGTGTCAAATATCCCTGCAAACCTAATTTATCTTACGTGTTCTTGAATTAAGGCAAGATGTGAACAAGCCTAATGAGTTTCATTTCCTTTGGACAAACTTATAAGTTATTTTTGTGTTGCTCAGGCATTCTGATATTGAAGTCATAGGAATTTTGAGGCATAGTTGCTACAGCATATACTATTAGCAAAGCTACATACCAGTAGTTTCTGAATTGAACACATTTTATCTCTCATTTGATCCACTTTGACAAGAGAGCATGGTAGCTAAAATAAGGTCCCAGTAGCAATAAACAGTGCTTTAGCATCTATTCCTTATATAAGTTAATGAGCATCATTGCCACATTAGTGATTTATGTGATTTTGTAATATTACTGTGAGCACTTGCTGATTTTGGATCTTTAGGTAAAACTTAGATTTTATAACATAAAATGCATTACTTATTGTAACTTGTTTGGTCATCAAATACCTTTCATATCATGTAACCTATATGGACAAAATAATATAAAACCATAAAGGCAGAAGTTTGAAAAATATGTGTGTGGGGAGTAAATTACTCCAACACTGAAGAACCAATTAAGATGTTTAGAAGCATAAATTTATAACAAAGGGAAATTGATTACTTTTTTCCATATCTAGGGTAGCTAGAAAAAGACTTTTTTTTTCATCACCATACAAAAACATTGGGACTTGGGATTAGAGAACAAGGGGGTTAAATTCTAGGAAGGTGACCTGGGACAGTCCCTGGACTTCTGTGCACCTCATCTGTAATATTGGGATAATATTCTCTCACAGGATTTTCTAAGAACTAAATTAGTTAATATATAAAAGATTCAGTCATAATGAATGCAGCTCACTGGTGTTCAATAAGTTTTAGTGGAACCCAAATTTATCTTTCTAGATGTCTGTTGCTGACTTTTAAAATTGGGGTAAACATAATAATCCTGTATTTTTCTAGCCACCTGATAGTTTAACCTCATGTTGATTTGTAATTTTCTCAAACTGTCAGGTTATATATCTTTCTTTCTTTAGTTATATTACTGATAACCATATTTGAAAACCACCTCATAACATGAGTTACTAGATAAATGATGAATCATATCTGCTTTGCCCGATTTTAGTGTCAATTCAGAAGGTGGCTTTTTCTCATTCTATTCTTAATCTCTGACATTTTATCATATCTTTTAGAACTTTTTGAATTCTATGCGTTTATAATACCCACAAATGAAAATGTACTTACAATAATATTATTGGAAGTCAACTTAGAATTCATTTGGTTTTGTTAAAATTTCTACTGAATTAATTAGGAAACTGAAGTCCAAATAGGTCGAGGGAAGAAGAAGCAAACTCAATAATCACCTAACAAAATGCTTTCATTTTATGTATTTAGAGAGCTGGAGATTCACCTGGGGTAAAACATAGAGACTAGCTCTTGTGAATCACATCTTCTAGTCTAGTGCTTTCCCCAGTAACTTCTCTGTGATTTTATGTCATGAATTTGATATTACCAAATTAATAATAAAAACTGTAGATACTAATTTAGAAAATGCCTCACACTAGGTTTGAATAAGATCCTTATTAAAACATTGAGCAAGACTGAATGAGTTTTGAAGGTAAGACATGTTGAGTTGGAACATTAAGTGACTTTACAGGGCCAAATCATCAGGTGATAGCAGTCATCTTAGTGTCTTTTGTATATCTTTCATTTTTTTCTTGAGTATTAAATCCAAACAAAGTGACTGGAATACAAAAGAATGAAGTAAATTCCTGGATAGGTTTGAAGTTCAATTTGACTCCTTATGGATAAGCCATATTAAAGCTCACATCTGCATTTGGACAACAGGAACATAAAAATGTACATTAAATGCTGATACAAGTTTGTTTATTTTTATAAAAAAGATTTCATATTTTCTTGCTTACATAGACACCGAAAGCAAGTATGTATTTAAATGTGCAGAATTTACTAGTATACCTTTCTTCCTTATCCTGGAAGTGAATTACTTAAAAAAAACTTTTTTTCCCCTTGAGATCCTCTTACAAAATGCTATTATATCAGATCAACTTACCAATTAACCTTTGTCAACTCAATAAGAAGCAGGATAGAATTTACTGTCAACTAATTTCTTTAGTCATCTCACATTTTTGTTATTCTCCTTTTTTTTTTAATATATTTTATTGATTTTTTACAGAGAGGAAGGGAGAGAGATAGATAGTTAGAAACATCGATGGGAGAGAAACATCGATCAGCTGCCTCCTGCACATCTCCCACTGGGGATGTGCCCGCAACCCAGGTACATGCCCTTGACCGGAATCGAACCTGGGACCTTTCAGTCCGCAGGCCGACGCTCTATCCACTGAGCCAAACCGGTTTCGGCTTTTGTTATTCTCATTGTATAATCTTAGCATAAAACTGAGAGAAGCTTACATTAATTATTTTACTCCAGCAGTTCTGATGAATAATTTTCCTAGCATCCTTTCCATTTTAAAAAGTGAATGAGACAAGTGCCCCTTTTTTGGCTGCTATTTTTTACAACTGTAACCATGAAAAGGGCTGAGGTAGAAATAAGAATTTTATAAAGATGGCTAGATACAGTTATGTTTTTATTCTTTGTAGTAAAGGAAATGAAAAAGAAGAATACAAAAGCAAAAGTAGATTATTTGCCAAAAATATTTGTCAGTAGAACGTTGCCGAAGAGCTGCCTGTGATTTTGGAATATTGCTTGACTGTTCTGAATTTGTTTCAAGCCTTCTTACTTTGACTTCTTCCCCAACCTCCATCTGCAGGTTACCTATGATGTTTGATGTTTGTTAATTGCTTGGGAGTGGGGAAAGGGATTGTTATGAGAAAAAGGATTATAAATGAAAGCACTTTTGCCCTGGCTGTGTTTCTAAGTGGTTAGAGAATTGACCTGAGCACCGAAGCGAAGGGTTGTGGGTTTGATTTCTGGTCAAGAGCATGTTGTACCTGGGTTGCAGGTTCTATCTCCAGCCCCGGTTGGGGCGCGTGTGGTAGGCAACCAGTTGATGTATCTGTTTTACGTAATTGTTTCTCTCTCTCTCTCTCTCTCTCTTTCTCTCTCCCTCCCCCCCCCATTTCTTCCTCTCTCTCTCTCTAAAAAAAAAAAGGAAAAAATATCCTCCAGGGAGGATTTTTTTTAAAAAAGCGCTTTTCTTTGCAAAATAGGGAGCTTCCATTCAGTACTTTCCACTCTACATATGTGAAAGGAAATAAATGGGAAGACCACGATGAGTTATCTCAGGATATTGAAGAGGAATCACTGATTATTTCTAATAGAAAAATTCCTATATCTTTTAAATTGTCTGGTAATTTTCTCTTTAGGTGGCCAGGTGCAGTTATTATCTAATGTCTGTTATCCTAAAATGTCATGTAATGATATACGAAGGAAACTTAAGAATCATGAGTTTCTCCAGCTTAAGTCCTAAAATATGTCATCATGATGACAGCAACTTGGGAAAGAGTCAGAGAAAAAGCCTTATTTTAATATTTTTGCAATATTGTGACAAGTGTCTAGTTGGGTTTTTTTTTAGGTTGATCATTTGATTATTATGCGGTGGAAGGAAGGCAGAGTGAGGGAAGGAGAGAGTGACTGCTGAGAGGTACAGGTTATTTCATCTTGATTTTATGAAAAATGGGGTGGTAGAGGCTCATTGACTCTGGTTGAATCATATGAAATTGCTGTTTTAATTGGTCAAAATGGTTACATATTAACAATTTTATATGCTGCAACATATTAGGTAAAGGTGAACACCTATGCTCTCATTATTCATTAATTTAACAAATATTTATTGAGTCCCCTTGGCTGGACTACTGTGCTCTTCACTTTCTCTGGGAGTTAATGTGTTTTCTCCTTCCTCCTCTTCCTCTTCTTCTTCTTCTCCTTCTTCTTCTTCTTCTTCTTCTTCTTCTTCTTCTTCTTCTTCTTCTTCTTCTTCTTCTTCTTCTTCTGTCTTGCTTGGCGTTCCTGATTTTTTTACAATTATTTATTGATTTTAGAGAGAGAAAGGAAGAGAGAGAGATTTACTTGCTATTCTACTTATTTATACATTCCTTAGTCGATTCTTTTATGTGCCCTGACTTGAGACTGAACCCACAGTCTTGGTGGATCAGGATGATGCTCTAACCAACTGAGCTATTGGGCCAGGGCCTGAGTTCCTGGTTTTTAATAAGGGTCATTAACTTATACATGTAATTTTTGTCTTACATTTCCATTTAATATATACTTATATATTTATAACATGAGAAAAATATTTCATGTTATAAAATTTTCATAACTATATTTCAAGGACATGAAATCTTTCTTTAAAGGGGATAATTTATTTTCCACTCTCTTATTTGGAGGATGTGTAGGTAGTTGGATTACTGTCTTTGTACAGAAAGTTTTTTTCTGTTATTTCAGGTTATTTCTCTAGGATAGAGTCCCCAAAGTGGAATTACTTGGTCAAAGGGTATGAACATAGTAAAATCTCCTGATACATGTCAACTGGAAATAGCTGTATGTTTAATACCGCTTGATATATGAAGTTTGACTCCTCATCAGTCACAGGATATGTTAAAAACTGTGTAAAACGACTTGCTTGCATGGTGGTCCAAAACCATATTCAATGACAATGTCCTCGTCTGGATAAAGGAAAAGGCTTGCAGTTGCTGGTATCAAGAGAACCACTAGCTTTTCTCCAAGGGAATGGCCTCTGAATAAACTGATACCCAAAAGAAAGACCAAATTCCCGATGTGTACAAGATTTCTTCAAGTTCTGTTTGTAATTACTGTGTCTGGAGGAAATGAGAAAAAAAGAGACCAAGTGTCAGCCTATCTCTAGGGAATTTTTGAAAGAATACAATTTTCACACTTTGGGAAAGAAGAGGTAAAAGAATATGTTTAGGTTTAGATAGTGTGTTTTGGTTTAAAATATATGATAGATCAGAGATAATTAGTACTGGTCAATAACATCTATCAAGCCTATTTTTAGATTTCTAGGTATTTACTATAATGTATCTTCCTAAATAAGATAAAATAATTGACTAGTGCTAATTAGATCCTAACTTTTCTGAGCTGAGGAGAAAATAAACCGATGAGGAATAAGTGCCAACACCTGATGTCATTGCATTGGGTGAGACAGACAGTGGGGCGCTCAGGGAGGGAGAATGGGACCACAGAGTCAAGGTGTGACTACTGCGTGTGTTGTTCTCTGCTTGTTCAGATGAGGCTTTGAGGCCTGCTTAGCCTGGAGTCCAGAAATAGGGCTCAGCAATAATCAAGCCATGGGTTAAGTGGAGTCATTAACCGCACATGGATCACAGTCACATCCAGCAAGGAAAAATGCTTGGACCATAAGGAACTGGTGGTTGTAGGGTCTCTCAGAGCCACTTCCAGGGCAGGCAGTAGAGCATAGTGGTTTGGGGCATGGGCCCTGGATCCAGATAGTTTAGGATAGAACCTGGTTGCTACTCCTACACTAGCTGTGTGACCTCAGATGAGTTACTTACCCTGTCTGGGCTTTAGTTTACTCATCTGTAAGATGGGGATGATAATAGTCTGTACTTCTGTATGGCTGTGATGATTAAGTGGTTTAATACACATGAACTGCTTAGAATGGTGTTTGGCATGTTGTTAGTAATGTTTATTTTTTCCTTCCCATATATTAAAATAAGCACTCAAAAGGGTTACAAAAACCTTTTCGTATTTTTAAATGTATACATTTAACAAATTCACTGTTTACACACACAGTACCATGACTGTATGGGTACCTTCATTTGAGGATCAAGTCAAAATTTAAACTCAAGATTCTTTGTGATATAGATGTGACAAATGGGCCTCCTGGTGTATCTCATGCAAGACCCTTGTGGTTATGCCACTGCTTTCTTCCTTGATCCACATGCTGATTCAATAGGTGTCTTTTCCTTTTTTAAGTAGCTGGTATTGAAAGTGCTCCACTTAACTGAACTATTTGTTGGGCTAGGAAGGTGTCTGTGCTTCCCCAACATTTTTAGCTATTTCAGAGCAGCCATTTGTAGCAGAAAACATATTGCTGAGATTCCACACACTAGCACTCTGGAGATCTGGGTGGCTAAGCAGAGCATTGAGCCAAGCACCAGGGAGGGATGCCGTCAAATTGGGATCATTCATGGACAATCTGACACTGTGCCATTGAATGGAAAATTAGACACAGGTCACAGGAAATACTGCAGAACAGGCAAAAAATTTATTTTCTCTTCTGATCAGAGGAAAATCCAAGACTTATCAATACCAGTCACCCCATACAGTGGAAGGTGATCTATGGAAGGAGTAGCTATGCTTGAAAATGTCCAATTCTTGGTTAAAAGTAGGAGACATTACGGGTTCTTCTTTGTAATTAGACATTGGAAAGAATACCATAAAATGTGCATACCTTCTTTTTTTTAAAAAAATATATTTTATTGATTTTTTTTATAGAGTGGAAGGGAGAGGAATAGAGAGAGAAACATCGATCAGATGCCTCCTGCACACCCCCTACTGGGGATGTGCCCTCAACTAAGGTACATGCCCTTGACCGGAATCAAACCTGGGACCCTTCAGTCCACAGGCCGACGGTCTATATACACTGAGCCAAACCAGCTAGGGCCATGGTTAACAAACCGCGGCTCGCGAGCCACATGCAGCTCTTTGGCCCCTTGAGTGTGGCTCTTCCACAAAATACCGACTTCTGCGCATGGGCCACGAAGTTTCAATCACACTGTATGTGCGCGCCTGCACGTGGTATTTTGTGGAAGAGCCACACTCAAGGGGCCAAAGAACCGCATGTGGCTCATGAGCTGTGGTTTGCCGAGTCGCAGTTTGCCAATCACTGAGCTAGGGCGAATGTGCATACCTTCTGTGAGGTCTTTACAGAGACCTTATGTCTTGGTTAGACTTGCAAAAATCCTTGTGCATTAAGAAGACTGGTGTCTGAAATATGGACCAAGGAATGCTGGGCATTTTTAATATTCTAGAGAGCAGATACCAGGGAAAGGTGTGTTATTTCATCTCTGAAACATGAACACCTAGAGTTTCAGCAAAGAACTGCTGTTGACTTTAGGTCACTTGTATATGCCTATAGTGTTTAAGCTCTTTTGCCTTTTTAAAAAATTTTTCCAGACTCAATTTCTTTTATTTCTTGGAATTTAGGAATATTCAATTTACATATGAGGCTTTGTTTTGTTTTGTTTTTCCATCCCATTTTTTTCAGAACTTTTTATTTTTTTAAATGTATCTTTTTTGTTGAAAGTATTACAGATGCCCCTTTCCCCCTCATTGACCCTCTCCACCCCTCACCTGCCCCCACAGGCCTACCACACTATTGTCTATATCCATGGGTTATGCATATATTCATATAAGTTCTTTGGCTTCATTTGATAATTCAAGTTAGCTATTATGGAAGCAGTTTTCATAGCTTTTTTATTCTCTTGGATAATCATTTTTCCTTGTTGCTCAGTATCAATGTCTTATAATAAAGAATCTACTTATGAGATGCCAAAAGTAACTTTTATCTTTTGTTTTTCTTTAACATATACTGCTATATAAAAAGACAAAATTTATAAACAATGTTGGCTTTTATTTAAATTATATCCTTGGACAGTAAAATAGACTCTAGTAGACCTGAAAGATGTAGTTACTTAAAAATTGACTTCAGATTAAACAAAAACCTAACGATCTGATTCCAGGGCTATTAGCTATGTGTGAAAAGAAAAACTGCAAAATGTGAGTTAAAAAGATTCATTAAAATTCATGGCAAAACTCAGTGGGAATGAGTCAAATTGGAAAATATTGTGAAAGCCATAGCTGAATGTATGTTATGTCTCTAGGGTCATTTCTTTGAAATCTTTCTCACACACACATGCCATATGCATAGATTTCTATCTGTTCCAACTGTACTTAAGCTGACCGAAAGCATGTTAAATCTCTCAGAAGAGAATTTCCCCATTGTTCTGGAGAGCGATTTCTACCGCTGCCTCACACGTGCTCCCGCCAGGTAGTTCCCTCAGCTGTTGAGATCACTCAGCTGCTGTGCTGCTTTGTGTCTGGGGGGAAGAGTAACCAAACAACCTCAGAGATAGGGACCCGTTAGAGCAACTGTGGAAGACGCTGGCAAAGATTAAAGACAACTGGAGAATTTGCTGCAGCAGCATGGAGAATAAATTACCAGAGTGAAGTAATGATTGATGAAGACACTCCTAGAAACTCCTAAAATTGTTCGAGAGTATTCTTAAATACGTTTAGGAGTGCTTCTCTTTTTTGGTTTGTTTATGCAGAGAAATATAGTGTAGCATTACTTATAATTTAAATTACTAATTTAGAAATGATTTTTATTAGACTTTTAAAAATTGGCGTATACTCTCTCACCATTGCAAGATTCTGACTTCATTTTTTATGTCCTGCCAACAGCCTTTTTGAAGTATGACAGTTCCATGGTGATCTAAAGAATAATTTAATATAGTGTCAACATTTATCCTTGATGTTAATAATTAAAATAAATTGGCATGTATTAACTTTCCTCCACGATGATATTATTCACACAAACAAATATATCAGCCTACTTATTTCAGCTGATCAATGGAAAGCTTTGCTCATGAGGGAATGTCAGCAAACATTTTGTAGGCTGGAAATATTTGACTTGAGCACATTTATAGAATAACGGGATTTCTAAGACTGAGGTCTTAGATTAATATCATGTATTTTATTCCTGGTGAGCACAAAAACTGGGGATGGCTAAATTTAGGTGTATAAGTTTATGTGTGTATACACTTTCTAGATGGGGACAGTCGGAGAAGTAGTTTTAGGAAAATAAAATACTCTTCCATTTCTAAACACTGTGTTTCATATTAAAGTAATTTATCAAGAAATTATAAGTTATAAATCTTTAGCTTATGGCTACAGCAAGGGCCTCAGCTTGAACCCTAGCTATCTATTCTCTGAGATTCCAGCACATCTGAAAGGTTTGTCACATCTTGTCTGGGAACAATTTGAAAAAAGTCCAAGAAGTCTCCTGAGAAGCAGTGAGTCATCCGAAGGAAGAGTCATTCTAACTCAAAGAGTAGGTAGAGGAACAAGGGCCTGTATGAACGAGGGGGCAGTTTTCATATATGTTACTCATCTTTGTCTTCTATGAGCTCTTTTTTTCTTTAGGATTTGTGCCAGATCCCAGTAGAGAAGTTTCAAAGAGAAACCAGTAAGATAGCCTTTTCATTTTTTTTTTTTACTGAAATGTCTGAGATACTAGGGAGCAGAAGGTGGCTCCACTTTTGTGAGTCGGGTAGCAGAGTGTGGGAGGAAGCGGGACCTCCGTGTACAACTGAGCAGGTTGTGTGCAGTGCACAACTCCAGGGGTGGGAGTGGGTCACATAATAAGTCATAGGCAAGGACCCTCCAAAAAGGTATTCTCTCCATTTCATTAGAGGGACCTCTGGTGTAGGGTGCCATCATGAGCACTTGAGGCTGCTACAGCTTTGGCAAGATGCAGCTTTGATGTAGTACATGCCTGGGGCATGGATGGCTTGAGAGGTTGGAGAGGTTTTGGAGAGTTAATAGCCTCACGCCTGGTAGGAGGTGTCATTCATCCAAGTAGCAGGAGAAGAGGAGTGGAAGAATGCCAGGTGGGAGCTGGCAGGAGTCTGGGTTGTGAGCCCACTGAAGATATCCAGCAGGGACTCTAAGACTAGGAGGAAGTCGAACTGTGGGAGAAAAGATAAAACTAAAGAAGAAACAGTGTTTTGTGACTTGAACTCCTCCAAACTCATGTAGCTTCTGGAAAAGTGGATTCTCTGTCTTATAATCATTTTATATCTGTGAAAACAAAAACCAATAACTCATTATTTGGTAATAAAGACTATAACTGTCCCTACTTAATGGGATGACCATTAAGTGTGAGGGAATATCAGCATTCCCTGAAATGGGAGCGCATAGACTGTGAGTGCAGTTTCTTCCTGAAGGCTGACATGAGCCCAGGACTGAAAGGTGGTGGTGCAGGAGCAGCTGAGATTCTCAAGGCCATCGAGGGAGGTCCCCCTTTGTGTGGTTAGTATTTCAGGCAGCTGTATCCCTTCTGTGCATGCATTTCTACTCTGCATGGCCCACCTCATTTCTACTAGAATTGCTTTTCAAATCAGAGACTGAACCCGCTCTCAGAGTGGATGTGTGCCATCTCTTCCCTCTAAACTCTAACCCTCTGGAATGATTCAGTAGGAATTTTCATACTGATTGGGTAGCTGCAAATTTGAGGTTCATAGGAGTCAAACAAATGGCTAAAGTGGGCAAGTGGAGATGGAGTCTTCATTCAGGCCCAGACCAATGTCTTTCTACAACCAAGCATCTGTAAAGTGTTCTCTTAGAGCAAACTCCTGCATCCCATTGTGGGTAGGGGTAAAATACCTGAAGCATTAAAGTACTTTTTAGTGAACTTGCTGCATTAAATAGTAGAAGGTATAATTGTGTTTTCTCAGATACAGCAAATATGATTCAGTGCAGGAACAGTCATATAACTAAATCTTTCATCTAATTCTCCAATTTGGCAAATCTTTAAGTCATGGTTGATTCCCTGGGTTTACCCTCATATCTAACTTATGAAAGCTATAACAATGACTTTTTGTTCCCGAGAAAGAACACACCTCTAATTGAGGTCTCTTTCTCTCTCTCTCTCTCTCTCTCTCTCTCTCTCTCTCTCTCTCTCTCTTTTCTTTCTTTCTTTCTTTCTTTCTTTCTTTCTTTCTTTCTTTCTTTCTTTCTTTCTTTCTTCCTCACCTGATGAAATTGCTTCATTGATTTTTAGAGAGAGTGGAAAGGAGGGGGGAGAGACAGAGAGAAACATCCATGTGAGGGAGACGCATCAATTGGTTGCCTCTGCAAGGGCCCCGAGCAACCGGTACATGCCCTTGCCAGAATCGAACCCATGACCCTTCAGTCCGCTGGCCGACGCTCCATCTACTGAGCCAAACTGGCGAGGGTGAGGTCTGTTTCTTGATGACTACATGGGATTCACCACAACTCTGGAGAAATGTGAACCCAAGCTTGGTTTTTTTGCTATGTCCATCGATTAGGGTAATTGCTTTGTTCTTGATGTTGTGATATTTATCTATAAACAAATGGAAAAACATAATAGGAATTATACATGGGTATTATCTCTTGTGCAAACACACAAGAAGAGTTGCGGGGGGAAAAAGATTGGGTAAGAAAAGAAAGTGATTCATAGTTGGTTTGGGAAAGCTAGAGATCCTAGCACTGACCCAAATACTGCCCTGTCTATTTAGCTGTCACATGTATGATTTTTACTGACTAATTAAATTATAGACTTCCTGAAGGCAAACACTATCACTTATTCTTTGTACTCTTTGCAGTGTCCAAATGTGGAGAAAGTAGAGTAAACAACCATAAAATTGTTTTTGTATTGAAATACAGACTTACAACTAACCTGGATCTTAATTCCTGCTAGGGCTTATGTTCTAAAACCACCTCCACTGCATCCATTTTATTTGCCCTCCAAAATGGCCCATGTGCAGGAAATGAAATTACCATTTTATCTTGCAAGGTTCAGACCAAATGCCAACCTTCCCAGGAAGCCTTTCCAGGCTCCTCACTTTGGGTTAGATGTATTCTTTCTGTGTTCTGTACATACTGAATTTGAGGCACTTCTCTCATTATTTTAAAATTGATTTGATTTGCTTGCTTTCTCTATGGGCCTGTGAGCTCTTTGAAGGCAAGACCACAGATTTCTGTGCACTCCCTGCACTTTCCCCAAGTCCTATCACTGTATAATACATGCTCAATAAACATGTGTGTGAATGACTCACAGTCCTTTTTAAAAAGACAATTCATTTGTATGTAGAAATATACTCATTTACATATGGAAACATTTATTTATTTAAAAAATTTAACATAGATTTTTTAGAGAGAAAGAGGAAGGGAGAGGGGGAGAGAGAAACATCTATGTCAGAGCGAAACATGGATTGGCTGCCCCTGCATTCCCCCCCCCCCCCGCCGCCCCCCGCCTCCTGCACCAGGGATTGAGCCTGCAACCAGTCCAGGTGCACTGATCAGGAATCAAATCAAACCATTTCAGTGCATGGGATAATGCCCAACTAATTGAACCATATCTTTAAGTGGACAAACTAGCTTTCTACTAATTTGGAATCACTAAGAGCCATTAGCTGTGATTTAAACAAAATGTGAGACGACTCTTAAAGTGGAAACGTTAGAAATTAAACCCAAGTCTTCAGTATGACCATGTTACTGGAGTATTATATTTTCCCAAGTCTACTGGCTTTTTCATTCTAGAAGTCATTGGGAGATTCTTCCATTCAGTGTGTATGGGGAGTTACTAAAAAAAGGGGGAAATCAGCCCTACCTGGTTTGGCTCAGTGCGTGGAGTATCGGCCTTCAAACTGAAGGGTCCCAATATTGATTCTGGTCAAGGGCACATACTTTAGTTGCAGGCTCGATCCCTGGCTGAGGTGTGTGGGGGAGGCAACCAATTGATGTCTCTCTCTCACATCAGTCTTTCTCTCTCTGTCTCTCCCCATCCTTTCTACTCTCTCTAAAAATCAATGGAAAAATATCCTTGGGTGAGGATTAACAACAACAACAACAAAATGAAAAATCAACATCTCTCTTCATGATATATAAACAGGACATTATTTAATTCTCATCTATAACTGCTATGTAAAAGGACTATTGATATGTGTCTTTCCTTTTTATACATAACTTAAGTGAACAGGTTACTTGAAAAAATACATTTCTTCTCTTTCACCTTCTGTCCAGCAGGCTGGTCTCCACATCCATGGTTTTCTATTCGTTGTTCTGCCACATTGCTTAAGGCTACCTCCCTGAGTCCTTGAAAGTTGCTTCTCTCTTCTCCTTTTTCATTTTTTAGATAATAGAAATGTATCTATTCTTTTCTTAACATTTTATAAAAGTACTTTCAAATGAGTCCATTGTTTGGTTCTGTTTTTAACAGTTATGAGACATTTAATAATTATATTATCATGTCTTTACTATCAAGTGTCTGAATATTACCATTGAATTGCCAAAATGGTTTCCTACAAATCAGAACATCACCATACAATTTAGGTTTTAAGGATAAGTAAAATGTGTGTTTCTATATCCATATTCTATGCAATCAGAGGAGGGAATTTTCTTCTTTGTTGATAATCATCATCATAGTGGCTAGTATTGTTCTGAAGCATGGCAATGGGAAAAGAACTGAAGAGCTGTGTTGGTGAAGCTTGATAGAGTTGAGTTTATGAGTTACAGCTCTTAATCCAAATGAAATACAATTTTATTTGAGGTAGATCTGCAAGTGGGAGAATGACTATTAATTCTGCAATTCCAAAATAACTAATGTACTTGGTTTGAAGCCAGGTACACTGTGAGTTCTGCATTTAAGTGCTCTTGTGGGAAATACAGAGAGAGATTTTCACATATGGATTCTCAGAAGAAAATGCAACTGTTCCACACAAGAAATATTTATTCTTAGTACTTTTTAATGTGTGGTTGACTATATATTTTTGAGTGGTGCCATTTTTAACACTTGGAGATTCAAGCCAAAGATCTTCATTTCCTGGGGTAATTTTAGTAACTCACCCATTCATATAGCAAGCATTTAGTGAGGATTGATGGTACAGCTCTGTACTTGATTTGATGAGAAATGCAAGGAAAGTAGAAGCAAGATCTGTCTTCACTGAATTTAAAATATTGTTAGAAAATAAAACTGATACATGCATGTGTGTGTCTATATGTACACATACAAAATGGTACTGCAAGTTAATGTATTAAAAATACACAGCAACTCCCTGCTATGTTATTATGTAGGCAGCAGTTTCATAGCACCTGCCTTTGAGGAGCTCATAATCTGATGGTGTGTGTTGGGGAGTAGAGGGCTGGGGTGATAATCAAGGGATAAATCAACGATCTGAGTTGTCGGGATAATGCTGTTGACACAGCTACAAGTTCTATCTGTGAGACCTGGGAGTCTTCAGAGAAGAAGGGGAGTGGGAGGGGCTCTTGAGAGAACATGTAGCCAAGTTGGGTTGTGTGTACATACACACAGAGAGAGGAAGAAGAAAAGAGTCGTGTAAAGTCAGAAAGCTTCCTTTGAGAACTGAGTTACATCTTGTGAGAAGTTTATATGTCACAATGACACATATTTATAATTTGTATTATTTGATGTATGCATGTCAAAAAGAGAAAAATGGGAAGGGAGCCCAGGCAGGAAAATTGTCACAGGCAAAGGAGCAAGAGGTGGAAATATGTTCACATAAGGAGAACATTCCACTGAAATGGGTTCTTTTACTAAAAAGAGATCGAATTAGATAAATTTAGGGATGAACGGCATCTGACTGAAGGATTGGGTCAAATGAGGAATGAAAACTGTATAAAAAATATAAAGTCTTATGAGGGTGTTAGTTATTTTAGGGTGAGGCCGCATAGTATATTTGTTAGATGCACAGACTAGGTTCAATTCATGACTCCATAAGTCTCTGGCTCTGTGACCTTGGGCAAACTATTTATTCCCTCTGTGCCATATATATAGACTCCCTGATATGTATATATTCCCCTCAAATGTATACACACTTTAACAGCTGATAGCTCAATCTTGAAAATGAAATGTATTTTAATAAACACTGCCTTTATAATTATTCAAAGTGTGTGTATACATTTTTCGGGACACTATATATATGTGTGTGTGTGTGTGTGTGTGTGTGTGTGTGTGTGTGTGTGTATACACTAATGTATATATGCACTAGTTAATTGAACACTATTATGGCTTATTAAGCAAGGGTGTGATAAAATAATGTGTAAGGAAGATTATCCTGGTAATGATATACAGGGAAGATTCAAGTGAGGGAAATTTCTGTAGGTTGGGAAATGAGATGGGGCAGATTTCATAGATATCTGGAAAAAGACAGTGGGGGCTTGGAGTAGGGTAGAGAAAAGCTAATAGATTAGAAGAGAAGACATATTTCAAAGAAATAAAGAAGTGTTAGAACTTGGTGGGTAGAGATGGGGTGTGAGAAGTCGTAGCCAAAGATGACTCTAATGTTGAGTTTTGGAGAGGCTAGGCAAAGAGTGCTGCCATGGACAACAAAAGGGGAAGTTATGCATGGATGGACCTCAAAGCTCAGTAAATGAAATCCACTGCACTTAGCCTGAATTTGCTCAAATAATAATAATCATTAGCTAGAATTCCATCTTCCTTTGTGCTCTTGTGCAATTCTTTTGCCATCTGTTCTAGGAATAACTCAGGATGTCAGCTCTCTTTGAATGGGAAGCAAATTCTGAAAGAAGAGATTTTCATTTGAAAATGTCCTTTCAAAGCATTTCATTAAATTAAACATAAGACAAAGATAAGGAAAAGCTTAACTTTCAACCACTTTACAGAATAAAGTTTGAAAAATTATTACAGTTGGGAATAAAAACCCCCCAACAATATAAAGTAAAACAAAACAAAAACTAGGTCAAGAAGTGACCCTGAGGCAAAGTCTTAAATCTTAAAGGTCAACAGGTCAGTATACTTTAAAAACTGTAATTATAGCTCTTAATTCTTCAACAAACTTACTGTGTCATGTTAAGGTTATTCACTCCCGTATAGCATAGCCCATAATGTCACTTGAGGTATCCTTATTGCTTCTCCAGGTATTAAAGAAGCTTGATATGTTTTTGTTTCATTAATCTTTTCTCAGAGGCCAGTGATGAGTTCATCTGACTCTTTTCCATCAAGTTGAAAATTCTTTTCAATTAAAAACTCATCTCTACAGATGGTATTAGCATTAGGAGTGGCCTATTCTGTCTAAAATAACAAATATTGAGATATTTCTGAACTTGCTCTATAAATCATTGGAAGTAAAATTTACTAAAGGGTTTCAGTTGTGTGTGTGTGTGTGTGTGTGTGTGTGTGTGTGTGTTTAAAGTGAGTAGAAGTTGAACTGATGAGAAGTTGACCCTTATACTTTATTGTTGTTAGAAGGATCAGTTTCATCTCAGTGCTTGGGCAATTTTGTTGCACATTAATGTGAAATATTGTGAATGTTTTAACCAAGCTATCAACTATGAAATGGTTTATCCAAAACATTATGATTATAAAAGTGATAATAGAAACAGTTTAAACTAGGAGAGAAAGCTCTGTTAAAGAGGATTAGAAAGACCATTTATTGAATAGTATGGATTTCTTCCAAGCCCCTGTGTGCAGAAAGCATGCAATGCGTGAATAATTCATCTAGAAATTCTATCGTGAAGTTGTATCAGTTTCCACAGTAAAACCTGGCTATGGAGGAGGAAAATACATCAACATCTGTGACAAGCTCTATGAAGAGACAGTGGCAAAGCCTTTCAGGCACCAGGAGCAAAGCAAAATATAATAAATTCACTTAAGTGTCAAATTTGTGTCGGCTGAATAATGACACCATATGTCTGGGTTGCTATGTCACTGTAGGCTCTGGGAAAACACATGGCTTTATAGAAATGGCTGTCAGCCTGGGGAAAAAAACCTTGCTGGCTACTGCCTTTCTGTCAAAGAAAACAGAGACTGCCCAATAAGTACAGTGTCCAGTTATCAGAAATAATTGGAGTTTTTCATTTTGTTTTAACTAATTTGACAGCATCAAGAGTTGACTTCTGGTTAGAATTGGGCATGTACAGTTAGGTTGTCTTAGGAACATTTCTTCAAATCCTTCAAATGATTTGTTGCAAGGCTTTAAAACTCATCAGAGCAGGGTCTTAATGATGCACCTTGTCATCATATAGCTCTCTGAGTAACTCTCCTCACAGGATTGTGTAGGCATTGTCTTACCAGTCCTCATAGCGTCCCCTGGAGCAATCAAGGAATCATATATTTTGCTCCAGAGCAAATTGAGGTACAGAAAGGTTATGGTCACATAAGTCCTTAGGAGGCATGAATCTGGAGACAACGCAACATTTTTTACACCAGGTAGTTGGCATTCAAGCAGGAGTGCCAGACATTCTTTATGGGAAAGGGGATTTGTCTCTCTCCTGGGCCTCTGCCTCTTTTCTGCTGACATACACAGTGCTGGCCTGGCCCTGCTTCATGGCTGCTGGCCACTCCAAAGGCACTGTGTCTGGGTGCAGCAGCCATGTGAGAGAGGATTCCTCAGCTTGTGCAATGGGAGGCAGCTACCAGAGTGTTCATGCATGGACACAGGCCTCACTGCATGGCGATTATGTCCTGGGTAACTGCTCTAAATAGCCTGGGGCTCTGCAGAGCTCACAGTCCCACCCCACACTGGGGTAGCAGGCCCATCTCAGCTGTACACGGCCGGCTTTGTCTGCTCCCTGGGTGTCCGTAATAATTAGCTCAATGGTACTTAAAGTAGATTGTGACAAAGATAAAGCATTTGGAGCGGGTTATAGTTCATTTTAATCACAAGGGCATAGGCAGGACCAAGGAAATTGTGTGAATCAATCTGTTATAAGGAAAATTACTTTACATGTACAGTATATTAATTTTCCACAAAGAGCCTTCCCCCAAAGAATTTAAAACACACCAAATTAGGTTTTAACCAATGGCCATTTAAAGAGTGGTTCCCAACAAAGTGGTGTATATCTGTGTCTCTTGGAGAGCTTTTGTGTGTGTGTGTGTGAGTGTGTACTCTTGGTGACACAAATTCACTGGATCTGGAGCACAGCCTGGGCTTTATAAAACCCCTCCCCCAGGGAAAACTGATGTGAAGTTAGTGATTCTTCAGAGAGCCTCACATGTCCACTTCCTCTATTCTTGCCACTCGGGAGTATGAAACATCCCGTGCAAAGAGAAACAGATAAAAGAGATTTGTGGTTTCCTGACCAGACAGAGGTGTTTCCCTTTCAGCAGTGTAACATAAAGAAATGGAGAAAATTGCCAAAGCCGGTTTGGCTCAGTGGATGGAGCGTCAGCCTGCGGACTGAGAGGTCCCGGGTTCGATTCCGGTCAAGGGCATGTGCCTGAGTTGCGGGCACATCCCCGGTGGGGGATGTGCAGGAGGCGGCTGACAGCTGTTTCTCTCTCATCGATGTTTCTGACTCTCTGTCTCTCTCCCTTCCTCTCTGTGAAAAATCAATAAAAATATATTAAAAAAAAAAAAAAAAGAAATGGAGAAAATACCGTAAATGCAGCAGTTCAGATTGAACCTGAAGAATGGAGTGGAAGGCATGTAAAGGCAGCTAGTCCCATCCCAGTGGGTTGTGGTAACAACCCAGTTCTCTGTTGGCTGCTCTACTCACTCTTCAAATAAAAGGACAGAGCTTATTCAGAGAAAAGACGACCACAAATTCAGACGTGGAGCTTATTTCTCCACCCCCTTGAGCCTTGGTTGAGCCCGTGACTGCTTTAATCAATAGGTTATATCAGACGTGACACCGTGTCAGTTCTCAGACTATACCTTTGAAAGGACTGGCGGCTTACACTTCTCTCTTACAGACTAGCTCTGGGTTGCTCCCTCTTGAAACCAGCTGCAATGCTGATGAGTAGCCCGAATCATAGGGAGAAGCTGCATTCAAGCATTTCATTCATTAGTCTTAGCTAAGCTCCTGGTGAGAACCAATGTCAACTGTCCGCCATCACAGTGAGCCATCTTTGACATTCTAATCTAATTGAGCTGCAGGTAATTGCAGCCCCAGTCAACATCGTGTGGAGAGTTGTACCTCCCAACTAAACCCACGGAATTACAAGAACTAACATAACAGTTGGTGTTTTATGCCAGTAGGTATATGGGTGGTTTGTTATGCAGCGATAGATAACTGAACAAAGGGTCAATGTATTTCCCAGTCCATACCAGTCTGAAGGTAAAAAATCGAATCACAATTATAATGTCAATCTGGTAATTTTGGCTGTACCTTCACCTACTTTGTGGTAACTTCATTCCCCTCATATTCTTCCCACATAATTTCTCTAAGGGATATCTATAATGTATGATTTGTGAACCAGTTTATTTTTGGTTACCACGTGGCATTGGCTTTTTTTTTTTTTAATTCTTGAGCTGATGACACCTTTGCTCTGAGGCAATGTCCCTTTTTCCTGCCAACACTAAAAGCAGCAGCCTAGCCCCCAATGTATCTGAGAGCAGCACTGCTGTTGATGACCATGAGGACGATAAAGATGACCCTGGGCCTGTCAGTGCCCAAAGGTGAAGGCCCTGATACCTTTACCAAGGTGGCATCTTCATTACTGATTACTGGCACCATTGTGGTTGATGTTTTGGATTTGTAAGGTCCCATGGGGATTTTAGGAAGTAGTTTATTATTATAATTGTTGATATAAGGGCCCATATCCATATACTTAAGAATTATTTGTTTAATTGAAATAAAGAGTTACGTCATACTGCTTAGAATCTTTATTATTTTTTGGTAGGGAAGATTCAAATAATCTAAATTAAGAACCTTATATCATTGTTGCTAAAGTTGAAACACTTAGCCTGCAAAGAGACTGACCAGTTAAATTGTTATAATAGGGTCCAGTTGGGCATGCTTCAGGCTTTTCTCAGCAGGAATTCATGTTTTATTTGGGTGAATACTAAAGTATTTGACTTGCTTTTTATTCTTTAAATAATACAAGTAGAAAAAAAGATTTTTCTCTTTAGACCTTAATGATAACCTTAATAACATCCTAGCCTAACAAATAGGAACTACAAAGAAACTACTTAAGAAACAAAATTAGGCAAACCAGAGGAGAACAGATTTTCATCTCTCATGTTCTAATTAGGTAAATGTTTAGTATCACATTTATTACTACATTATTTTGGGATTATTTCTGAGAAATAGTTATATGTATTTCCCCTCTGTCTATTCTAAAGGGATGGTGTCTCCCTCCAGGACTAAAGTTGAAACAGATGGAAGATATTTGAAGTATAGGGTCATTGATTAAATACAAACAATGAGATGGAAAAATGGGAGAACAAGAGAGGATAAAGGAACTTTAAGCAAGAAGGCATCAAGATAGAATTGTCTTCTGAGATTCTGTTCCAGAACAGCTTGATTCTCTTGTATGTGGTTTTGGAAAATTGGAGGGAAAAAGAAAGTCCTTGTTTCCTGGTCATTGAGGCATCAAGAGATTAATGTGAAAATGAAGGGGACCTTTATGCTTGAAACAGAACCCTCTTTGATGTTCTCCTTTGAGATACTAAGAGAAATAAGATCAGAAAAGGATTCTACTAACCGATTAGGCTATTTCCTACAGTAATTCGGTGAATGGACAATGATTAATCCCCTGTGACATTGATGCATTTTCAGTGTCATTAAACATCTTAGAAAAATTTAAAAGTTGGAAAGAACTGAGTTACATATTTTTTAACCAAAAAATGAATTTTTGGGATCCATCTTCAGAAAGTTAAATATCAGTGTTGGAGAATTATTGCTAAATAGATCTAAAAGTAAATTGAGTTCCTCTGAGTTATGTTAAACTTGGTAATTTTCATAGTACAGTGTAAGTAGGTCCTTGCTTAGTTAACTTGGCTGTTTTTCCTCATAATGAACATCTGGTTAAATTCTTATATACAAATGTGAAAGAATTATGTTTTTTGGAGATACAGTTCCAGGAGTACATTTGACACTTGGAACTCTCTTTAACCTGCCAAGAGATGCTCTGATAACTTTCAAATTTTGAGGCTCACTTTGTCAGACACATTGGCAAGAGGTCTATATTTGAGGTGCAATACTTTTAGAAGTAGGACCCATTAGCCAATTTGGAAGATTGTGAATTTTTGTTGGAACAATGAAGTTGAGTTCTAAACCCTTTCACCACATGTTATAAATATTAACAATGAAGGTAATGTGGGTGGTGGAGTTTTTTTTTTATGAAATGGGGATTTCAATATTGGCTGAGATGATAATAAAGTCATTCACTGAGAAACAGAACAGGAGGTTGTTTTAATTTTACATTTGCCTGATTTTTCATGAAGGAAAAAGGAGTAATAGTTTCAGCATAGTAATCAAATGTAGACTCAATACTAATGGATATAATGGGTTAGGCCAATTATACAAGTATTGATAGTTCGAAATTTTGAGGAGGCACATTGCTTAGTAGCTAAGAAGGCAACTTTTATGGTCAGATTCCCTGGGCTTAACCAATAGCCCTGCCACTTAAAAGCACTGTGAACTTGAGGCGTACAGAAATTAAGCAACTTGCCCAATTTTCTCACCCTAGTGATTAATTGTAGACTAGAGTTAATAATAGGACTGAACTCATAAAATAGTTGTAAAGATTTATTTTCTTCTTGATACACTATCTGGGGGCAAACAAGAAGTGCTCAATAAATATTAGTTGTGCTATTAATTTTTAATAGAAAAAATTGCATATGAACAAATTTATTCACTCAAGGAGAAACTAAAAAATATTTTATTTGTTAGAATTCTCTAGTATCTTTCAGGTACTGAGAAAGACTATGAGGGAAAAGAGAGAATTTCCACAATTACTTAATGAATTACTCCTTAAGTAAGAATCTTATTTGTATTCCTTAATCTGTTGACTAATGGATTAAACTCCTTTTATACCATTCCTTGAATCTATGCTGAGCTGAAACACCTCTTCTAACTTGTTGGACATGGAAGATACTCTAGCATCCCTTCATTTTATTATTGAACCAAAATTATTTCAATGGGGAAAATATTCTGTGAGCACAAGAAGCATTGGTAACTCCAGAGTATGTTGCCTCTGCCACTTGGCTGGTATCATGGGGTACCACTTTGACACAGCTGTCAAGAGCAGCAGAATTCAGTCCCAAATTTGGTGAATGAAAGAAGAGAAAACATATGGATGAGCTTGTCATTTGCTCATTTGCAGAGGTAAGCCCTCTGGAATCTCAGTTGTGTGTTGCCTGTGAGGTTAGTGTGTTTCCAAATTCTCATATAGGAAATGCACAACTTTTCAATCAAGGGCCCTGCACCATTCCATGAGTCCTGTCAAAGTCATCAGGGTGTTTTGTTATATTTTGTTTCTTCAGAGAAAGAATCGACTCTATACATATAAATTACATATTCAAAGGGATTATTGCCTTAACATTTAGGGGTGGTGGTAATTTATTAGAAAAATATTGAGAGTCTAATTTATCAGTGTCAGCACTGACCAAAACATGGTCCCTCCTATCCTCTCTGAGAACTATTCCTGGAAATGCAGCTGGGTAGCACAGTTTATCACCCCTTGGTAGTACTTCCCTTAGTGTCAGATTGACACTTCACTCACCAAGCTGTCCTTTAAATATAATTTAGATTCCCATGTACTTTTCCTTTAAAGGAAAGAATGATCTGATCATGTTCAAGAGCCACTCTGTGCCTTTGGGAGTTGTGTTTATCCCTGTGAATTAATAGATTGGTGTTTTAACTGTCTCTCGTTAATCTCCAGAAGTCAATCACCCTGGGCCAATAGAAAAAAACAACAAAACCAACACACAAAACATTGCAGAGCTGGACCCAGCATGGGTTACAGTGGGCCTTTTCAAGATTTTCAAGATGCAGGCAAGCGAGGTCAGTCTGGGACAGTCAGCATCCCACTTTGACCTTGATCACCTGCCACAAGGAACTAGAAGATCAGGGAAATCAAGCCTCTCTTTCTTCCACCCTCCATCTACAGAGACATATATCACCTCATTCCCATCAGGCTCGGCAACCTTCTCCTTCTTCATATATTGGCAGAGAGTAGGAAGAAAGTAATTAGATTGACTAAGAAATTAGCAAGTATAACAGCCGAGATCCTGTAAGGTTTCCTAATCTCAGGTCCAATTATGAGTCATTGGCATGTCATCAGAGAAGACACTTGATTTGTGCTCGACATATATTCTTGGCCCTGATCCAATTCCATTAAAAACCCAAGGTGAGTTTTTATTTCTTACATCTCAAATTTTTGGCAAATATCCACAGAAGTACACTACCAAAAAGTAGTCGCTGTGTTTGTTTAAAGTCTGTCTTATTCAATGGGGTGATACTAGGCTGACTGCTAAGAAAACATGTCTGATACCTACAAAATAGTGAAAGCATATGATAAAAATATGCCTAATATTTAAACTTGTCCTCATCTCCATGGCGTTTGTTGCTTAAAATTTTGAATCTTAATGTGGTTATACAAACTCTTATCCTGGAAGAAATAAACTAACCTCCAAAGCTGTTAGAGCCCAGATAATAAAAAGTTTTAACTAGACATATCCTGTTTGTTTTCATAAAATCGAAAAACAACAACGAAACTATTTTTGTCCTTACTGTTTGACCTAATTCATTGAGCAATATTGTTAGAGAAAATCCATATACCTTTTGAAAACCAGTTTTAAATGAGTAATACTTTTCCATGGTTTTAAAAAAAGTGCCAACCAAAACAAAACTTTGGCATGTCAACCTTTGCTGAAAGAAGCTGCCCTCTGCTTTACCTGTGGAAAGAGCAGCAAACCCTGGTGAGCCAGCCCAGGAAATGCCCTCAGGCACCAAACCTGCAGTCTCAGAAACCACTAACAAGGTGATTTCTTCTCACTGACACTCCCTTCCCCTCAGGCAGAAATGTAAGGAAGATGAGCTACCTCATAAACTCCTGGCTACCTTTGCTCCCCCTGAAGTCACAAGTTCTTTGTTTAACTTTTCTTTCTGAACCCTGGGAAAAGTATATCAAGGTGATTTGGTCTGCCAAAAGCTTGTGCACTTAGGCACTGGCGCCGTGACAAATGCCTGTGGAGAAGAGAAAAGATTTCTGTGTTTCTCAGTGTTATTTTCTCCCTTGAGATGTTTCCAGAGACTTGAAAGGAGGGCTGTTCCGAGGAACTGATTGAACTTACTCATAGGAAAACTGAAAGTCCGCGTGAACAACCAGCTCTCTCGGCCTCCACCTCTGGCTCAGCAGCCCAGGTAACTGGGATCACTTGTCCCAGAAATTAGAGCTGGAAAACCCAGAGCCGCCCTCATACCCTTATACCCGGCAAGGGGAGAACTGTCCCCTGTGGTTTCCATTGTTTTGTCTGCTTGAATTTTGAAACGTGCTTCAGGAAAAGAGTGCCCCCAATTTCCTTTGGGAGTTTTCTCCTCAGATGCAAACCTAGCAAACTTGTTCGGCTAATTAGTTGAAGATTTCTTTGGGTTAGGCTCATCTCATTATTTTGAGAAGTCCTTGCTTGCCTCCTCTGTGCTTTGTGGTCTTCTGAAATTATTCAGTGCTCCAGTTTCTCCACAGCTGAAGAGGAGAATTGTATCATCATTCAAATACGGTTTGGAAAAGACTAGAGAGTTGGGGCCATAGAGAGTGTTTAACCCATCATCTCCTCGAGTCGTTATATGTAGTTGCAACATTTCTTTAGAAAATCTAGAATCTTGAAGTTGTAAATCTTGAAGCTGGCTTGCTGTGTGCTGGAGATGTGGTGTCCAAGCACTTCCAGAACAATCTGGGCCCTGGGCCCTATGCTGGGCCCCGAGCCTAATGGGACTGTCTAACACGAATCCTTGACCAAATTGAGATGGTTAATAACATTTTCAGGGAGCACTTACCTCCACGGCCAAGGCTGTTCTCTTCTCTTACTGGCTCCCCCAGGTTTTGTTGATGTCACGCCACAGCAACTCTGTCCAGTGCTCTTACCTTCACTCATCATTCCTAAAATTATCACTTGGGAAAGCATCCACTAAACCAACAAACTGCTGAGCTATTGGCTGGGAACCCCTACTCCTGGCCACTCCAGAACATTTATAGTTAAGAGTACACACTGCCTGTAAACTGAAAGAGTACTTTTCCAACTCCAGAATTCCAGATGCTTGGGACAGAAATGGCAAGTGAGGGACGCGTTTTCCTTTGTGGAGGTATTGAGGAGAGGGATGCTCATCACAACACCTCAGATGGCATGTGGTTTAAATAAAATGGTAGACAACATCTGAGAGCCAGCTGATATATTTCTTTAACTTAATGTTTACGTCTGCCCCTATTTTGAAGGTACTATTATCATTCCTATTTTATGAATAAGTCTTGGGGAGTTTAAGTAACTTGCCCAAGTAAGAAATGGAATTGGGTTTGAATTTATGTAGTCGGAGACTCCAAAAATCTCTGTTTCTAAATCACAGGTGTTAACAGTGGTAATGGTAGCAATGTTAATCATAGCAGTGAACATGTATGGAGGGCTCATGTACCAGGCATTGTGATGTCCTTCATATGTGTTATCTTATTTATCCACATTATCCTATGAGGTAGGTAGTTTTTATACATCTTCTTTTTATATGCAAGGAAAATAAAGCACAGAGAGGCAAAGTTTACATCCATTTAAAGTTCTCACTCAAGAGTATATTCAAGGTTACATAGCTAGTAAATTGCAGAGTTGTGGATTTAAACCCAAGCAAGCCTACTCTAGAGTCTGTGTTCTTCCTACTCCCTGCCCTCCTTGATGGCTCCATTTTTATCTTCACAGAGACAGAAGTGGTCCTGCCATGACACTGGCTATTATGACATGCAGGCCTGCAGACACTGCTTTAGAAACTGGTTCTCTCATAGCTTACCCAAGAACTCCTATACCTGCCCAGGACAGAGTTGGCACCCATATGAGGCAGGAAGATGACAGAGTGAAATTCCAGTCTCACCCATCAATTCCCAGTACCCTCTCTGGGCTCTCTTATGTAATTACATATATTCCAGGTAGAACCAAACTTCTCTCCCTTTAGTTTCTTGTCCCCCACTACATATATAAAACAATGATCTCAAAGCCAACCAAATGCCATCTTTCTAAAGGTCCTCTGAATTGACATCACATTGGACATTGCTTAAGAGTTTAGTTCTAAGAGTTTAGAATATCTATGGGATATTCTAGCCTGAAAGTCAGCTGGGATACAGATGCCAGGTGACACTGACCCGAGGGAAGAAGGATCCAGGCAAGATACCCCTCAGTAACAAAGCTTGGCCATTAGTTGGGAAGCTGAGGTGACAATTCTGAGAATGGCCTGGTATATTTACAGCGCTGTGAGTACAAACTTAAAGAACTCTTACTCTTAATCTGTGACACCAGCATAAGCAACACTGCATGATTACTCACTGTTAGAGACGAAAGTGGCATTCTTCCTCACTTCTCATTTCCCAGGCATTTAGCATTCCGAGTTCATTGGGTTCCTGTGGCCAAAGTAGTTAGTTCAGGCTGACCACACAATCCAACTGGGAACCAGTCCCTGGTCTTTTGCAAAAGCAACTGGTAAGCAGGAGAGCTTATTTCCTTAGGGATTTAAGTCTGGGAGGATATACTTTCTTGCTCCTTGTGGCCGTCTTTTCAACCCAGGACACCTGTGAATGGAGCCATGGTGAATGAAGGACGGCAGCTCTGAGAGGCAGAGAGAGACATCCTTACAGCCTCTGGATTAATATCCCTTCCTGCTTAAGCCAGTTGGATTTGAATTTTCTGAATTTTGTCACCCAAAATGTCCACATTGGGGCTGATAGTGATGGATTAGGTCATTTTTTTGGTTAGATTTGTCAGGAAAAACCTCTCTGAGCATCTGGAAATCTGTGGGTCAAGGTGCTAATAGTGCACCATTTCCCCGGGATGGGATTTAGAGGGAATATTTTTTTAAAGAAACAATTATTTCTTTGTTAATGGAAAAATATTATATATGTAATTTCAACGTTTCCTAAAATTGTGTGACGGTCAACTGATCACACTGCTTCTTTGTCTCCAGCTGCTCAGTATTTGAGGTATAGCATTTATTCCTCTGAACTCGCAGGGGTGATTTGTGAGAGAGCACACAGATGTGCTTTTGCACTTTTGCACACCTCATTTGTCTTCCTCCTCTGAGGTGAGGTTCAATCTTCTTTCCTGTAACTTGGTTTAGCATGTTTCCTAACCCAACATGTTTCCAAATTCTCTAATCTTGTGGGGTCAATTGCAGAGTTATTTGTCAAATAAAATAATGAATTTATTGCAATATCTGCAGACTGGGAGATGATAGTGACTAATAGCTTCCAGAGGCAAGATGGTATTCTCCAAAGGGGCTGCAGCGAGAAGGAACCAAATGTGCGACCAGATCTGTTTTCCTGGACTATTACCTAACACACACTCACACCATTCACATGAGGGGCAGAATGGGAAGCTTTATTTGAATAACAGTCCCTCAGGTGGGCAAGAGACTCCACTTAAACCCAAGGTCATGCTTGTCCTCTATTTGGCTGCCGTACTTCTGGGCAGGAGCAAGAATTGTACGTGAGGGGGAGGAAAGGGGGTAGCATGAGGCCCTTAAAATGATTGAATTTACTAGCTACTCTGAATTGGCTTCCTGTATTTCATCTTGGGGAAAAAATTCAGAGCAAGTGACAAAACACTACTGGCTTTTTTTAAACACCTCGGGGGGAAGGTTTCTAACTTTTCAAAAAGTCTTTTAAATTGAAGCTTAAAGAAAATGTGAGCTGCTTTTATGTGCTCGCCACACAAATTCTGCTTTCAGTGTCGGTGCATGTGAACTAAGTTCTCCTGGAGGTACATCTCCACATCTACCAGGGACCCCTAGGCAAATCATTCTAGCTGTTGAAGTCAGACTGCCCACTGCACAGCAGAGCGCCTCGAGTTAACAATATTGTATTGTAGCCTGGCTGGTTTGGCTCAGTGGATAGAGTGTTGGCCCATGGACTGAAGGGTTGTGGATTCAATTCCAGCCAAGGACATGTACCTCGGTTGCAGGCTTGATCCCTGTACCTGGACAGGGTACGTGCAGGAGGCAACCAATTGATGTGTCTCTCTCACATAGATGTTTTTCTCTGTGTGTCTCTCCCCCTCCTTTCTCTCTAGAAAATCAATGGAAAAATATCCTCAGGTGAGGATTAACAACACACACACAAACAAACAAACAAAAGACAATATTGTATTGTATCCTTACACATCTGCTAAGAAGACAGACCTTCGGTTATGTTGTTATTACAAAATAATAACTAAAAGGGTGGTAGGAAAGTTTGGGAGATGGTGGATAGGTTTATGGCATAGATTGTGGTGATGGTTTTCATGGGTGGAGACATATCCCTAAAATCATCAAGTTGTGTACATAAATTTTGTACAGTTTTTTTAATGTAAAAAAAATCCAAGTGGCCCATCCTACTCAACATGGAATTCTTATTTTCTTTTTCAATTCTAAAAATAGGGAGAGTGACAGTTGCTACAAATCTTCTGACCAGTGAGTCCTCTTGCCAGCTCAAATGGGAAGAGGTAGTGTGCTCCTCTAAGCAGACATTTGCATATCGTTTCTCTTTGCCTCCTTACTCAGGCTATTCACATACTACTTAGGAGTAATAGTCTATTAGGTAATTTTCCAATGTTTGGTAACTTCATAACATATTCTATTATTTTATTATAAAATTTCAGACATGTTTTCACATGTTATATCTTTAGAGTTAAAAGTACAGAGAATGGTGCAATGAACCACCATATACCCGTTACTGAGACTTAGTACATATTTGCTTCATTTTTTGAAGTATTTGAAAGTTAGTCCTGGATCTATAATATTCTATTCCTAAATATTTACTTTCATGGGTATCCCTACAATAATTCTTCTTCTATAAGAGCACTAGTGTCATTAAAACTTATAAAAATTAATATTTCTTACAGTAAAGAGAAATATGTTTTTTAAACTTTATGTAACAGTGAAAATATTTTACATGTTAAATTTTAGAACTTATACCCAGGATCATCTAGAAATTAATATCATTGTTAACAGACAATACTTTTGCTTTTTATATTTGGTAAAAACCTTGATACCACATATGGAATAAAGATTTCTTGTGGTCTATCTTAGAGGTTTTCTTGAAAAGCTCATTGAATGAATCTGTGTCCGTTTTTCCTCTCACATTCTTTAACGTAATGTATTCCTGTTCAAAATACATGTGCTTTTGGTACTGTGAGTAATCATTTATTCCTTTATGATTTTTTTGTAGGACCTGATGGCTTACTGTGAGAACAGCTGAATCCCCTCTTATGCTATACTCCTGGTGCACATGAGAACAGATGACACATTAAACTGTTTCTATTCTATGGGGTTTAAGTCACTAATGTGTTAGGTGGTCAAGTATAAGAATTACGACGTTAGATTTTAATAGAAGGTCTCTCTAAGGACCTTGTTAGGAGCCATATGTTTTTACAGTGTCTGTGGATGCTTTATAAGGGAAGCTATTGAAAGGTGACCAATGCAAAAGGTCATCTTGGACATTGGGAACGTGCTTGAGAATCTGAGCAAAAGGCTTGTATCGAGTTCCAACTTGCATTTTACTCACTGTATGACCCAGGGACAGCCAATTTTTTCTGAGCCTCAGTTTTTCAATTTGTTATTGCAGCAAATAAAGTATTAGGGATTAAATGACTATATATATATATATATATATATATATATATAAAATCTATCTCCCATATATATTATATTGAAGAGTATAATACTCTTTATTGACATAAAATGGTAAAATGGTAGGGGTATATTATGGACTGAACATGTCCTCCCCCAAATTCATGTTGGAATCTAGTTGCCAATGTAACTATAGTTGGAACCAGGGCTTTTCAGAGGTAATTAAGTTTAAATAAATGTGTTAGGTTGGGGTTCTAATCTAATAGCATTGCTGGCCTTAGAAAAAGAGGAATCTCTCTCTCTCTCTCTCTCTCTCTCTCTCTCTCTCTCTCTCTCCACAGACTGAGGAAGGGCCATGTGAGGACACAGTGAGATGATGGTCACCTGCAAGCTAGGAAGAGAGCTCTCACCAGAACCCAACCATGCTGGCAACCTGATCTCAGATTCCCACTTCCAGAACGGTGAGAAATAAATTTCTGTTGTTTAAGATACAAAGTCTATGTTATTTTGTTATGGTAGCCTGAGCTGACTAGTAGAGGGTGTAAGAAAAGAATGCATTCTATGTACAGTGGCCTCCTTCATTCAACTAAAAGATCAGGAGAATGGGTTTACTTTGTAGTAGGAGGAAAGTAGGTTACCACTGTGGAAAGCAGTATGGAGTTACCTCAAAAATAAGAAATGGAACTGCCTTCTGACTCAGCAATGCCACTTCTGGGAATTTATACGAAGAAACTTGAAATACTAATTTGTTAGAATATATGCACCCCTATCTTCATTGCAGTGTTAGGTATAATAACCAAGATTTGGAAGCAGCCCAAGTGCCCATCAGTAGATGAGTGGATAAAAAAGCTATGGTACATATACATAATGCAATACTACTTGGTTGTACAAAGAAAGACAATTTTACCATTTGAGACAGCATAAATGGATCTGGGAACATTATACTAAGTAAAATAAGCCAGTCAGAGAAAGACAAGTACCATATGATTTCACTCATATGTGCAATCTAATGAACAAACTGAACTAACAAGCAAAATAGAGACGAACTCATAGATGCAATGCAGGCAGACAGCTCTGGTGAGGTTGGGGGTATTGGTGGGGGAAAGAGATTGGGCAAAAAGAAAAAAAAGAGAGTGGTAATTGCGGGGAGAAAGGGGGTGGGTGGAGGTAGAAAAGGGGTTTAGGGGTAATAAATGGTGATGGAAAAAAATAAAGGGGAAAAAAGAAAGTAGGTTAGACATAATGTAGCATGTAGAGAAAGAACATTGGTCTAGGCTCTAGAATGACAGTATTGAGCTTCTAATGTTAACTCTGTCATCTGTCTGTGTGACCTTGGGCAAGTCTTAAAGAATAAAAGCCTTTGGGATCTTAGTTTCCTAATTTCTAAAATTAAGAGATTAAAAAAAAATGTTTTTCAAGGTCTTTCTTCTTCCCCTAAAGGTTTTTTTGAGCTCCATGATCCTTTCCCCCTTTCTCTGATGAAGCAGTGAAACAGCTCAGAGCACTCTGGAAGGATTATGGGAGTGACTTTTTTACCTTACTGGTCTCGAATAACACACAGGATTTACCTGGAAGTAGATCTGCTAATTTCTACCTGAAGTTCTGTCTAGCCACCAGGTTTTCTAGTACTTGGTCTTTATTTTAAAGAATTTATAGGCAGAGATAATGGATTTTTAAATTCAATAGGGAGAAGCTGTAGTGAGACTATTAATCCATGAAACATTACTTTACCCTTTGAGAAAGTGTTTGATTTCTTTTGAACACAGACACACAGACACACACACTGTAGTGGGTTGAAAGGTGGACCCTCAAAAGATATGTCCACCTGGAACTTGTGAATGTGGCTTTATTTAGGGCAATTTTTTGCAGATATAATTAAGACTTTTGAGGTGACATCATCCTGGATCATCCAGATGGGGCCTAATTCCAATGACAAGTGTCTTATAAGAGACAGCAGAGGAGAAGACATGGGAAGGCAGAAGACCATGTGAAGACAGAGGCAAAGACTAGCATTTTGCAGCCACAAGCTAAGGACCATCTGGAGTCATCAGGAGCTGGAAGAGGCTGGGAAGGAGTCCCCCCCAGTGACTTTAGCGGGAGCATAGCCTCACTGAATCCTTGACTTTGGACTTCTGCCTCCAGAACAGTAAGAGAATAACTTGTTATTATTTTAAGCCACCTCATTAGTTGTAACTCATTGTGACAGCCCTAGGAAGGTAATATACATACTCCTTTCTTTCCTATACTTTTATTATATATCATTTCCCAGTGGATACATTAACTAGGTTTAAATAATTTTGCATCTTACGGAAGACAGGCATATTTCCAGATTTAAATGCCTAAGCTACGATGATTCTGGCATGGAAGGGTGAATAGTCATCAGCATGCCAAAATGTTCTGGTTGATTATTGAGGGGAGTCTTGTAGGTAATCAGAGTCAGCTCAGTTTTGAGAGGTGGAAGGACAATGGTAACGTTGAGTTAGAGAGCTTATTTTAACGTAAACAGCATTTTTCAACCTCAGCACTGAGATTTGGGGCCTCATAGTTCTTTACTGTGGGAGACTGTCCTGTGCCTTGTGGGGCGTTTGGCAGTATCCTTGGCCTCCCCGTACTGGCTGCCTGCAGTCCTCCCTCCCTCACCAACCATGACAACTAAAAATGTCTCCACATGCTGCCACATGTCCCCTGGGGGACGCAAAATCACCCCAGTTGAGAACTACTGGTCTAAAAGACGACACAAGTATAGACTCTGTGATAAGGATGAGGAAAGTGCCTATGTAAAATACCCAACAATACATGAAAATCAACAAAGATTTTCTAAGGAGAGCCATTTTCCTAACAATAACAAATACCTCTCCTTTAACCCAAAAATAAGAGTGGAGCTATGTGAGAAAAAGTCTGTCTCATTCACTATTGTCGCCTGACAATTTTTGTTGTCAAAGAGGATTATCCTGTGACAGAAGAGAGATCTATCCTCAGAGTAGATAGTGATATATATGTACATAAATGTGACTGTGTATATATGTGTATTTCATGCTTGTGTATGCATATATGCCTGCATATGTTGAAATGCTTACTAATAGAGATGGCTACAGGGTTTCATAGATGCCATTGTCTTGCTTGGAATTCTGAAGTTTCAGGGCGTAATGAATCGTTCCTGATGATGATGAAGCAGATTAAAAGTATTTGAGGAAGCTCTTCTTTCAGAAAGGACTACACGCACATTGTTGTAAGTGAACATAACTGGAACAATAACGTTGTTATCGTTTTAAAAAAGCCCCCACTTCTCTCTCAAATCTAAGATTCCCCCAGCTAATACGACAAGAGAATTCTGTTCTTTTATTCTCTTCTCGACAAAGTGCTCATTCCCTACTTGGAACTTTGTAATCTTCCCCATCAATTCAGTGAGTCACCCAGCTGAGAATCCTGTGTGCTTTCACACACAGCTGTCTAATGTGCCCTATGTCATGTGTAATTACAGTGAACACATCTTTCTAAAGATACACTTGTGGTAAGCTTGGGTTCTTTTGCTTCTAGAAAAATGTTCACATGCAGGAAAAAAGTGTCCTTTGACAAGCCCTAAATTCTTCTTTAGCTAGAGAAATATTTCTCTTTATCTTTAAAGTATACATTTCCAAGGATGCAGACAGAAACAGAAAGTTGCTAAGAGCCGGTTCCCGGCTTGGGAATGGGGCTGAACTGGCTGGTCTAACAGTTCATTGAGATCACACCAGAGCAACGCCCCTTCCCAGAGACGCAGGGATCATGAGATAAGCTCTGGAAGCCAATCGAGGATTCCTGCGGAGAAACTCCTGCGGTCCCACCAAGCAGGAGAAATTGCAGGGAGTATCTTCTGGAAATTGGTTTTTAACATGGAGCTTCATAAATCACAAGTGTTTCACAGATTGTCTACAGATGTTAACAGGACGCGAGTGTAATTGACAAAAAAGGTAAATGAGCCCAGGGAGGTAGAAGGAGGCCAGCAAAGAGCCCCCAGGTCTCCGTGCACAGGGCTGTTTCCCCTTTGAGAGGTCCCTTTTGGCAGTTAGAGTGCTCTGCTTCGGCCGATAGCACACTCTCATTTTTTTTGCACTGATTCACACACTGCTGGTGGTGGGGGCAGCAAAGTCACCGAGTCTGGAGCTGCCTCCCACAAACACAAAGTTTGAGAAATACCCCTGTTGCCTGAAATCATTTGTAAGAGGCCCGATCCTGGCTACAGGATGCACTGGTAGGCTCTAGAGCAGTGATGGCGAACCTATGACATGCGTGTCAGAGGTGACACTCGAACTCATTTTTTTGGTTGATTTTTCTTTGTTAAATGGCATTTAAATATATAAATGAATATCAAAAATATAAGTCTTTGTTTTACTATGGTTGCAAATATCAAAAAATTTCTATGTGTGACACGGCACCAGAGTTAAGTTAGGGTTTTTCAAAATGCTGACACGCTGAGCTCAAAAGGTTCACCATCACTGCTCTAGAAGGAAATGGCACCTGCTCCTGGCCCAAGGTCCGAGGCAACACAACTTGCCCCTTGGGGGCCAGCATGTCAACCGCTGTGTGGATGGGTGTTCATGGCGTGGGCTGTCTTTTTCCACAGTTAAGTGGACGAGAACGCATTCCTTATGTACTCTTTTGCTTGTACAAGTGCTGGGGTTTGCCCACACGAGCAACTCCAAACCCAAATATGTAAGTCTCATTTGTGGTTACTAGGACGAAACCTGATGGAAAATTTGACCCTAAGTACAAAAAAGTCATGTGAAAAAAACATCCCCTGGTACAGAAATAAGGAAATAATTTTAAAAATGTATTGTGTAACCAACACCTGCTTCCCTATATTTTTTTCTTTTTTAAATATATTTTTATTGATTTCAGAGAGGAAGAGAGAGAGAGAGAGAGAGAGAGAGAGAGAGATGATGAGAATAGTTGATTGGCTGCCTCCTGCACGCCCAACACTGGGGATTGAGCCCACAACCCAGGCACGTGCCCTGATTGGGTATCAAACCATGACCTCCTGATTCATAGGTTGACGCTCAATCACTGAGCCAAACCTGCCAGGCTGCTTCCCTAATTTTCACAGCAGCCTGCCCCGGGTGAGGGTGACAATACCTCTATCACCACTATCATGTTGTCCTGAATCCTCACAGTGGACTCACTGGCCGCTTAGGCCCAAGTCCCTGCCCGGTCTGGGGAGAACCTTCTCATTTTGCCCACAGTGGATGCTCTATGGAGCACTGTGAGTTTCTCTTTGCCTCAGCATCTCATCTTAGTGGCCCTTGTCTGACCTCAGCTCCAGAGGCTACTTTTCCTAAGTTTGGGGCAAGACCCTTCCTAGGCAGGATGGATTGTCACTTCCCAGTGGGAGCACTATTGGGCCCTTCAAAGCTCTCCTGCGCCCACAAGTTATTCAATAATAACAGTAGCTTTTTTGATTTTTTGGCATGGACAATTACTATTTGTCTTATCTATAATAATAAAAGGGTAATACACTAATTAGACCGGGCATCCTTCCGGACGACCTTCTGGACAAAGCTGCGGCAATGGGGGTCGAGGCAGAGTCAGCCACCATGGCCGCGGGGGCCAAGCCCCTTACACAAATTTCATGCATCGGGCCTCTAGTCTTATAAATAAGATAAAATAATTAAAAAGATTATGATACTGCCCTGGCCTGTGTGGCTCAGTTAGTTGGGTATTGTACCATATACTGAAAGGTTGCCAATTTGATTCCTGGCCAGGGCACATGTCTGGGTTGTGGGCTCGATCTCCAGTAGACAGTGTGCAGGAGGTATGTTTCACTCTCACATCAATGTTTCTTTCTCTCCCTTCCTGTCTCTAAAATATCAATTTGAGAACATTTAAAAAAGATTATGATACTTATAATAAGATACTACTTCTCTCATTTTGATAAAAGACCGAATGGATTCATCTTTAGAAAACTTAGCTATTTTTAATCAAATTAACAAATCCTAAAGTAAAAGTATGTGTTTAGAATACAAACTCCACATACCTTGACCCCCAGCCAGGAGGCTTTTCTGGAAATTCTGGAATACAATATGTTTCTTTCAGAGTGGCTGGCATTTTATTTGTTTTCTAGCTTCTTGAAAACCATTCTGTAAGGAAATATGTGATTGACTTCCTAGGAGGGTGCCCCCAACACCTCCACGCTCAATCAGATCTGGAATTTAAACCCAGGCCTGTCTCCAGGGTATGTGCCAAATTTGCTTCCATAGTTCCTCTCTGTCTAACTTGCATATGTCAGTTACTGTTCTCCATTTTGGGAATAAAAGCTAGCTGTTTTTCATGTTGACTTCTCTTCTTTTTTTACTCTTTTCTCCCACACTTGGAAATGGGAGTCTCATGTTTAAGAGACACTGTGGGTGTTAAGGAGCTGTAGGGTGGAGGGATATGGAATTTGGGTTCTGGAGGCTGGCTCGCTGCTTTAAAAATCTCCACCTTTCCCTATGACTGTCCATTTATTTTCTAGGTCTCAGAGGGGGACGATTATGTTACCTTGATGTGGGGCTAAAATAGTTTACTCATATAAAACACTGACACATCCACTGAGCTTGGCAAAGAAAGAGCCACCGCATCTCACCCCCATGGTCACCACTAAAGAGTTCAATTAGCTTTTTGTTGTCAAGATTGATAAAAGGCTTTTAAAAATGGTGGAGGTGGGAAGAGGAGGAGCCGGCGGGTAGGTGTGCTTCTTTCCTACCCCAGCACATTTTTCCTTCTTCATCTTGGTCTTTCTTGAATTAGAAGGTCTTCCTAAACCTGTTAGTGGCTATATTAACTGTGGTGGAGCAGATTCAACCAGAGGAGGGCAACTTATTACATACACTTAACTCCACAGATCCTATAAAATACCTGGACCAGTGAACTGGAGCTGCCTCCTTCTTCCTGATTTCCAGTGCTATATTCTATCTTCAAAATGGAAACTTAAATAAAAAAGTCATTTAATCACTTTATAATCACTTCTCTTTTCCTTTTAATTTCTCATATTTTGTACAAAGGCTTTATGGAAATAGTTAAAGTTTTAAAATGCTTCTAAAAGCCCTGCAAGAATATTTGCCCATTGGCCCTTTTTCTGTCTATCCTTATCACAGAACATGGTTTTATGGGGATGGGGGCTCTAACAGTGAACTCTTCAGTTTTTTCTATCCACAAATATTTTTAAGGTGTTTGTTTTTTTTCCTGAGTGTGATCATAAGGAAGGTAGAAATATAAGAAAGATTTAAATTCTTAATTAGTTGATTTTCCTAAGACATTGGTCCAATTTCTGAGCAGTCATCATAAAGATTAGTAGACCTTTCTGAGTGGTGGTAAGCCATGTGCTTGCCCTGAGCACCTCCCCTCTACTTCTCTCACCAGGGATTGGCCTATACAGGACTCTTAAAATTAATTTTCTCATTCATTTCATTGGAAAAATAGTTAGCTTTGGGAGAAAAGGGATCAGAGAGTATTTACTTCTAGATACTGTATTATGATCCTGCCAGAGAATTTTACATTTAAACATTCGAGCTTGGTAAACCAATGGAATAGATCTCTAACAGTAGGGTGGTGAAGGAATTGTTAAATGTGCACCTTGGACTCTGTGCAAGTGAGGAGTTATATTGTGTTGGTAATAGGGACCTCCCACGCACCCTCTCCCCCTCAGGAAATCCCCAGTGGCTTAAATAAATTAAAGGTCATTTTTATCTCATGGAAAGGCAGAATGGAGATAGGTCAGTGATGGCGAACCTCTGAAACGCGTGTCAGAGGTGACACGCGAACTCATTTTTTTGGTTGATTTTTCTTTGTTAAATGGCCTTTAAATATATAGAATGAATATCAAAAGTATAAGTCTTTGTTTTACTATGGTTGCAAATATCAAAAAATTTCTATATGTGACACGGCACCAGAGTTAAGTTAGGGTTTTTCAAAATGCTGACACGCCGAGCTCAAAAGCTTCGCCATCACTGAGATCGGTGGTTGAAGACTGCCGCGATAACTTCATGACGCAGCAAGCACTGGGGCTTCTACGTTGCCACCTTCAGGATGTGTCTCTTGTCCTCGTGCTCCCAAGATGCTCTCTGGAGCCTAAGCCAACCTGTGCACAAATCATGAGGAAGAAGGGAAAGGGAAAAGGCAAAAAAGAACAGTTTTTAAAACTCTGTTCAGTCCCTTCTGCTCATACATCACAGCCTGAACTCCAGTTGTGGCCACCCCTAACTAGGAAGGAGGCTGGAAAATGCAGCGATTTCTTTAGTTCTTTCTAACTGAGCACAATGCATTCCTTAAAAAAATGGAATAAATGGGATTCTACTGGAAGAGAGGAAGGGGAGAATAAATTGGCAGCTCTATATTATTCTCTTTATGTATCATGAATATCCTAGTTAGAAAAACACTTTATAGACTAGAGTCAAATCCTAAAATCTCAATAAGAATTTTTCCGTTAGTCCTTTCTTCTGTCTATCCTCATGTAGGATGTAGTTCTATGGGGTTAGGGGGTCTCACAGTAAACTCTTCAGTTTTGACCATCTACAACTCTCTTTGAAGTACTTTCTATTTCTATGGTAAAACATCCCATCTAACAACCTGGAGCATTAAACACCTCCTTAAAACTACTCATATGGTTTACTCTTTAGCTTACAACATGGCTTACACCATCCTCCCAAAGAGGCAGTCAAATCAACCCCAGCCACCTGCTCCCCCACCCCCAGCCTTACCCTGGTTGAAAGGCTGATGGTGTAGAAACACAAGCATCGGCCTTTTAACCAACAGCGCTCACTTTGAAGTCACAACCTGCTAAGCCACCCTGGTAACACCAGCAACAATTAAATTTGTCTTTTTAACTGAAATAGTTGCCTGTGAATTTCTAAGTCAGTACATTTTGACACCGACCTGGTTCTGTAGCCTTGATTTTCTTCATTTCAAATTTGCACTCTTAACTCCTTAGAAGTTCTCTGAAAACAGTTTTCCACTATAAATGGTGCTACCCTTTCATTGTAGACCCTGGGCTGATGTCTTTACTATCCCATTGCCTGTAAGAAAAGTACTGTAAAGTGATTTTCCTGCCCCATCAGCTATAAGGTAAATCATTCCCTTATTACCCTTGCTAAATTATCTGCCTTTGGCAAGAGATCACACAGAAACTACAAACGGGTATAAGCACACCGCCTGCAGTCCCACAGGTCTGGCCAGAAACACTTTCTCTTGCAGACCCTATCCCCTTTCATGGAGCTCTCTTCCCAAGGAAGTTCCCTCTGCTATCATTTGCACAGTGAGTTTCTCCCTTCTCTCTACGTTACTGGCTTCTACCCCTGCACCCGGATCATGACATTGAAATTATCTTCAATAATGAAGTAAAAGAGAAGTTATGAGCAAAGTGTGCAAATGATTTTATCAAAGAGAACCACCAACTGTTTTGATGCTTTTTAGCCAGGTAAACCTTTTGTCCATGAATTTGTTGCAGTTCCCACAATCACATCTTTTATACCCAATACATTTAAAGTTCATTAAATCCCGGCTTCGGTGGAGGATTCAGCTCTGAAATGTCATTGTTTGGAGTGAGGCACAGATTAACAGAATGATTTCCTCTTCTCTACGCATGGAAAAGATTATGCCGCATTCAGTAAGCACCTACTGGAATTCTTAACTGCAGTTAAATCATGTTAGTATTTTCCTTCGGGTCGAGGCAGAGTGGTTAAGCCTGCTGAATGATTCCATATAGGTGAAAACTTGGCGTGGAGCCTTGTAACCTCAGGCAGTGAATCTGAGCTCAGCCACACATGTCTACACATCCCCCAGGATCCCTCATAATACATACGAGGGGCTAAGTTTTAAAGAGGTAGTGGAATTATTTCTATTTGCTCAAGAACTGAACAGAGCTATTAGGAAGAAATCTTCAAGTCCTCTGTGGGATGAAAATAATTCTCCCATTGCAAGACAGTGATCGGAGTTTTGTGAGCCAAGAAGGAAGCAGCTGAAAAGGGCTAGAAAAATCATCATGAATGTTTTTCCACTCCTCAAAGTCATTAAAATTGGCTTAAAATATTGAAAGTGATTTTTTGTCCAAACGACTCCTCCTGCCATACATAACCTGTCAACATAATGGTTCCTGCTCTTTTGTGATTTTTCAAAGTGTTGCATTGAAGCAAGGAAAGTTTATTCAGAAACTCTACAGTGCTGATGTTTCTAAAAGTGTTAATACTCTCAGATGTTCCTTTTCATGGTATGATGTTTAAAAGAGAATTGGTTTTGAGGAAGAGTTTTGGAGTTTGATTCTGCATTTGTCAGCCATGTCCTTGACCCAGTTGCACACCCTATTAGCCTCAGTATTCTTGTCTGAAAAAATGGGGAAAATCATATCCAAGTTGCAGACTTGTTGAAGAGGTTACATGAAAGCTCCTCACATGGTTCTTGGCACACAGTAGGGACTCAATGAGCATTCATTGCCTTTTCCATGCTAGTGATATTACTTTATTAGTAAGGTTATTTTATTATTCATAGTGGTACAATGGATTTATAAAGAACTAAAAGCAAATAAGCTAGATGAATCCAAAAAACTTCCTTTAAAAAATAAATTCATTGGGGTAACATTGGTTAATAACATTATGTAAATTTCAGATGTATAATTTTATAATACATCATCTGTATATTCCATTGTGTGCTCACCACCCAAAGTCTAGTTTCCTTCGTCATCATATAAACAAAGAGTTTCTTGGTAGGGATTCTTTATTTTGGCAGTACATATAGTATTGACATGTCTTAGCAGCTATAGTATGTCTGAAGGGTTAATTCTTAATAGTGGAATGAATGAGTCAATAGGAGAGTACTTTTTTGATAATTCGTAACAAATTCCTCTCCAAAAAGACTATCCCAATTTTGATCCCCCTACCTCCTGCCCCTGAAGGTATATGGGAATGCCCAAAAATCCATGCCCTGGTCCGAGTTGGATATTTTCAAAGTTTTAATTTTGAGGACACTATGAGAGGTAAGATCATCTATTATATCGACAAATCATGAGTGCAGGACTTAAACCTAAAAGTACTGGGGAACCACCAGAAGCCTAAGTCATGAAGTGCTACCATATTTTAATAACATGACCTACTTTTCCCTTCGATTGGCCTGTACTTTTCACTGTTAATTGTTGGGTGAAAACACCCTGTCCTCCTTCCCTTCTCTCCAATGCCCCAGCTTCTTATTTTCTTCCAGGCTTTTGCAGGAAGTTGTTTCCTAACCCAAAGTAATACAAACAAGGGATGAGCAGACCCTTTCTAACACAGTCCCTTATTGCGAGAGAAACTTCTCTGGGCTAGTCCCATACAGAATCAATAGAGACTGATACTCAACCTTGAGTGTGTGTAAAAATCAGAGCATTGTGAAAAATAAAGATTAGACTGTTCTCCTAAATAGGGTCATTCTGTAGATCTGGGATGAAGCCTGAATATTTGTGTTTGTTTTTTTTTTAAAAAATGTTTTTATTGATTTCAGAGAGAGGAAGGGAGAGGGAAAGAGGGATAGAAGCATCAATGATGAGAGAGAATCATTGATCAGCTGCCTCCTGTACGCCTCCTACTGGTGATTGAGCCTGCAGCCAGGGCATGTGCTCTGACTGGGAATCAAACTGTGACGATCAACTACTGAGCCACAATGGCTGGGCCTGAACATTTGTTTTTAATAACACCATAGATGATCCAGACAGCCCCCAAACAACACTGTTTTAGGAGATAGCCAGATTTTACCTCACCAGATTCAGTCTCTACGAAGATGTCTTTTGTACTCATGAGTGACAAGTAGGCCCCAGACATGAAGCTGAGCTTCCCCAGTTACTGTGTTCTCTTTGCTTTGGGGCTGTGAGATGGATCCTGGGGAAGTGCAGCTAAAAAACCAACACTTGATGGTTGTAAAGAAAGTATTTCATTGACCTGACTCTTGGTAGGTAGCCTGAAAGCAGTTGTGCTCCTTGGCATGGTGACATCATACATCTTACCCACTGCTCTCTGCACTTCATTCTACCTGGACCCTTGTGACCTCTGCCGAACTGGCAAAACTCTATGGTATGGAATTGTGGCTTGGGAGAGGGAAGAGGGACAAGGGGAATCCATATTAGCTCTTGTTGGTCTTGGAGTTTTCAGCTCTTTAGTCAAGTTTGTAGATGTTGCTCATAATTGATTCAACAAGCCTGGCTCTGATGACTTCTGATACCTTTTATTTTCCTGATCTTCACCTAGTACAGTCCCCAGTGCATGGCATGTAGTCAGAAAGTATTTACTGAGTGTTCACACATGCACACACTCTGCTGACAAATTTATATTGGGAGTCTGATTGTGGGCAGGTGTTTGGGTCCTAGGGATATGATGGTGAACAAAATCGATTTGTTCTTGCCCTCATGGGGCCTGCATTCTAATTGTCAAGTTCACTGACAACTATAGTTCTAAGTACTACAAAGAAAAATGTATAAGCTTTAGTGGGAATGTGCAATTTAACTGGGAGATCAGATTTAGAGAAGCATTCCTTCAGAGCATCCAAAGCCAAAAGGAAATAAACAAAAGGTGATGAATCATGTTGATCAATATAATAATCTATTTCAGGGTACTTTAAGTCAAGTTGCTTTGAAGAAGAGCGTACCAGGATCAACAGGTTTGCCTTCTACAGTAGTTCTATAATGTATAGTAATGTATAGTACTTCTTAATCATAGGTCCTTGGTTCATTCTCATGGGTAAGTAGGTATCTTTGGCTTTTCTATTCCCCAAATATCTAGGCATATGCAAAGTTCCCTATGATTTTTTCCAATATCAGAGCTAATTTTAGGCCCCAGATAGGGCTTCCAGGCAGAGTGTTCATGGACCACCTCCTGAATGTGCTCTAGGAAGCATGATAACACCCATCTAGAATAATGTTCTGGTTTCTCTGAGCAGTGTGTTTTATAAACAAATGTTACTGTCCATGATGGATGGCTTGATAACAGCTCGAGCATCTCTATGTGGATGCTTTTGTGAATATCTCTTCACCACCATATTTCGGGACATCTGCTATTGGGACTCCTGTGAAATAAATTAATTTGTGATTTGATCAGTTTGTACATGTAACCTGGATAGTCCTTTTTTTGCTTCTACTATACAAATGTGTAGTTATTAATACTTGTTAATGCACTCCAGTCCTGATGACACAGTGGAATGATTACAAATGTTCTCTTATCCTCAGGGAAGAGGCTTATAATATGCTTATTATTGGTACCACTGTCGGGGCATGAACCCAGAAATGATTGTGGAGTTGCTAGGTGAAATGTCTCTGGGCTAATCCCATATAGAATCAGTAAAACCCAGCATTATTCAAATGTGGGTTTGCATAAGAATTAGAGTGTTTGTAAGGAATTGATGATGAAATGTTAAGAAACAATGGTTTAAACCCATCAAAATCTGATGATACCCCTTTCCTTAGAATTCCTGAAGTGAGTCTGTGATGGTCCAGCTCAACACAACTCATACTTATTAAACACTCAATCTATTCCAGGGACACTGTGCTGGATGCTGGGAGGTGATGAAAGAATGAGTAAGGCACAGTTTCCATCCTCAATATTTCATTAACCTGGGGAATTTATAGGATATGTCATAATGCAGATTGAGCAGTAGCAAGGTAATTAACTATAATACTGCTTTCCTACTTTCCTAGGATGCTGTGGAGCAGTGGTTCTCAACCTTCTGGACCTTTAAATACAGTTCCTCATGTTGTGACCCAACCATAAAATTATTTTCGTTGCTACTTCATAACTGTAATGTTGCTACTGTTATGAATCGTAATGTAAATATCTGATATGCAGGATGGTCTTAGGTGACCCCTGTGAAAGGGTCGTTCGACTGCCAAAGGGGTCGCGACCCACAGGTTGAGAACCACTGCTGTGGATTGTGTGGCTCATTGCGAGAGGGTGAATAACACAATAACACTACCTTTGATGTTGCCACCAAAGAGCATGCTCTCATTTTGTATCTTTTCTAAAATTTTCATATCTAATATAACAAAGCAATTTGAAACTGAATGAAACATCTCTGAAAATTATTTTATTGACCCACTGTTCACTTTTTAGCATCCAGTGCAATTGTTGCCTCTCTTGTGTGGCTACCCTGCCTGATTTCTCACTTTTACTCTTTATGTCTCTTTCAGATGATACCCTTTCTCTTCCCACAGCTGACAAGGCCCAAAAGAAAGAACTTTGCCTTCTGAGAATTAGAACTTTTGACTACTCATATAAAAAAAGCAACCGAGTTCTCTCCAGATAGTCTCTGAACAGCCATTTGGATCCAGTCAGCTACTGCACTAATTTACCTAAAAACAGGAATGTACCTTTGGCACCAGGGGAGGATGGGGCAGGAATCTCAAACTGGAATAGGCTGTCATGGTATGAGTTTTACCACTTTAGGTGGCTAACACCAAGTTGGCCTGCACTGAAAACCCTTGGTGAAGTGAGAAGTTAGGGTGACTTTTGCTGGGGAATGAGATAGAGCAACCTTAACCAATAATCATACAAGTGCCCAAACAATTGGTTTGGCTGAATAACAATCTTGACAAACTTATTCAGAGGAGACTGTTGATGTTACCATTGCAGATGCCCAAATGAAGCCACATTTGGAAGAAAGTGAGATTTGAGCTCCTTCCCCTGAGGAGTTAGATGGAGTTAGGATGTTGTGGTGGAGAAAGATGGGAAGTTGTTCCAGGTGATTTTAGGTGCAGTCGGAGAGTTGATAAATGTTGCTGCTGAAAGGCAAAGGCCTAATCCCAGAGGACCCTGTGCACCATGTCAGGGAGCATGACTTCCCTGGGACACAGGAGGAGGCACTAGTTTGGGTGGGTGGTCAGAAAATAATAATCAATTAACTATTTACTTTACACCCCAAACTAAGCTACTACTTTACATGGGTTATGTCATTCAGTTTTTAGAACGGTAGAGTGAGTTGAGGCATGGAAAAGCTAAGCAGTTTGTTTACATTACCCAGCTAGCAAACTGTGATGCTATAATTTGAGTTCAGTCTGACTCAGAATTCAAGTTCCTACTCATCTATTACGTAGCCAGATAGCATTTCTGGGCTTCTCTGCCACATGAATAGTTAGGATCACCCAGTGTCAGGTAATGTGAATGCTTATGTTTTCTGGAATTTATTTTAATAAATATGAGTGTCATATTTTCTCAAGATGATCCTTTCTGTTTTAGAATCTGTGTTTCATGAGGGAATTTGATGAAATGTGAAGGCTTTGGAGTCAAGTGAATTCCAAAGTGAAATTTGTCCTCAAATCACTGAGCATTTTGTAGTGGTGGGACTTTGGGGCAAGGTACTCGACCTCTCTAAGCCTTAGTTTCCTCATCTGTTGGGTTGAGAGGAAAATGCTCACCTTGTAGGGATATAGTGAGGATTTGCAGTAATGTGTATAAGGCATCTAACGTAACATCTGGCCAAGAGCAGGCAATGGATAAATTATTACATTATTATTCATTTCCTTGAATCTGCCAGCAGGGCTTTGATATAATCCTCTGTAGTCATGGTCAGGGCTCAGCTGTCCAAAGCCAGTTACAGATGAGGCAGAGAACACCTTTCCCTCATTCCCATGATCCTCTGGGTCATGGGCAGAATGTATTTCAGAAGCTGCTCTTTTCATTTTCATGACACGTGCTTTAAAAAATATTGTAAACACCCAATTTCTTTTATAAACTGAACATGTTGCCTTAACAACCTCCCATGCCATCTTAGAATTTCCCTAAGCAGGGCTTCAACTGGGTGCCTTCGCAGTAGGAAGTGCCTTCCCCAGGCTGTGTTCTACTTTTGAAATTTGAGTCTCTGAATTGTGACTGAGGATGGTAAGAAGCCCCTTTTAATAATGGTGCCAGTTAGTCAGATGTCTTGGCAGCAGGTGAAGCAGGATTTTATAGGGTCTCGTTACCAGACATGTTTGGGCTATCCAGACTAGCACTCTAGACCTTCTTTTGTTCAGGACTTATTTTGTTTTTCTACCATAACAGGCAGAAACGTTCTTGGGGCATGATTGGCAGCAAGTATACAATTATTAGCCCACTGCTTGTACACCCCATGAGATGTCATTTCATGTACAAGATGCTTCAGTTCCAGGGTAAAGGGCACATCCAATTGCCCGCAAACCATACTTGATACTGAACTTACACAGTCTGCTATTACCTTGGTTTCTTCCTTAATTTCATCACCTCATTATTGATTGATGACAAAGGGGCCTGTTGCTTCAGGAAATGCAAAGGTGGCTAAGGGCTTCCCACCTCTGTACCCAACTCGCGTGGAAGAACACCAAGGGGCACCCCCAAGTGTACAGATAACTATTTTACAAGACACTGATGAAGAATACCTTAAGAGATATAACAGCCAAGTGCCATGGAGATTCCAAGGGAGGCAATGTGAAATCCAGGGATGGAGAATTGAGGAAGTTTCAGAGACAACAACTCCTTCCTTGTGGTTAGAGGATAATGTGTTAGTAGCAGTAAAACAGGTAAAAGGCAAATAGGTCTTAAAATAAAACCCTACTCTGTTACTGCAAAAAAGACTCTGAATTAACTTGACCCTCAATCACTTTAGCATGTAAGAACAGAAAAGGGAACAGTGAGCTAGGGGTCTCCAAGACAACCACCAAAGACTGTTCCAAGAAGAGATATAAGATTTTTTAATGCAAGAGGTTGCAGCTTATTTATTGAACCCTAAATATACAAATTTAAATACATCTGAGGGCCCAGATTTTTGAAGACCAGCCTGTCTCTTTAGAGCAGCAGTTCTCAACCTGTGGGTCGCGACCCCTTTGGCGGTCAAACGACCCTTTCACAGGGGTTGCCTAAGACCATCCTGCATATCAGATATTTACATTACGATTCATAACAGTAGCAACATTACAGTTATGAAGTAGCAACGAAAATAATTTTATGGTTGGGTCACAACATGAGGAACTGTATTTAAAGGGCTAGAAGGTTAAGAACCACTGCTTTAGAGGAAAATGTATATTTTCCTAGAGAAGTTGCTAGTGTCAACGAACCCACAAGTCCACCATTCTGTGTTTAGCGCATGACACCTTTACCCCTAAAATAAAGCAAACCTGGTTTTATAACAATTTTCTTGACTGGTATAAAAAAACAACAACACAAAACCCTCTTTTTTTTCTTTTAAAGAAAGATCTACTTTTCTTTCCCCAATTATTTGTTGCAGAAACATGGACAAACAAATTAATCTAAGAACGAAATTCCCATGTTATCCAAGTTTTATTGTGGGCCTGGACCAGCCTTCACAATTTTCCTCAGGGCTTTGAGTTCTTTTGGCTTGGCTGGAATTTTATAATTGAAAATTTTTCCATCTGACTTTGGCCCTTCAAGTAAAAACTGCATAAACGTTTCTTTTAAATCAGGCCGAGTTTTAAGGGAATCAAAGCAGATGTTCCATTCCTGGTTCTGCCAGGAGCTTCACCCCAGGAAGCAACCTCAGCTGCTCCTGTGCTTGATCTGTGGGGATCAATCTAGATAAAAAGTGATTTGTGACTGTTCCATTCAGTGCCTACTCATGTTGCCCAAATTACTCACTGTCTACCAGGAACATCCCCCAAAGGATCAGAACATATATCACCTTTCTTTCTGCGAAAACATTGGATGGACTCAGCTGCATTCTTCCTTGCCTTCCCTTTCTCCCCTGATGTCCTTGTGCTCATTTCTTCCCCTTTTTTATATCCCCTGTTTCCTTGGAAACCTGAATTGTTGCTCATCACTGACTTGCTGCCTAGGTGCTCTTTATCCCATTCTCCATTGTGACTTTTCCAATTGTCCTCCATTGCCCGAGTGCCATCAAATGTCCCTTTTCTCTTGTATCTGCAACCTGTCCCTCCCCATTGGCGTATCCTTCCTTATGTTCATAAACACCTTGTTTTCTTATGTCTTAACAACAAAAATTAAAAAAAAGAAACAACAACAATGAAAAACTTTCCTAGACATGTTATGATCCTTTCTGGTTTCTTTGATGTTCAGACTCCTTGTGAGAGTAGGCTATGTTTCCAAATTTTTAGCTTTCACTGAATTACGCTTTCCTCCCCAAACTCTCTAGAAAAACCACTTTCTTGAAGGTTACCAGAGGCTTCCTATCATCAAATGCAGTGGCAGTTTCTTGACTCTCACGTTAATTGACTTTATGTAAAACCTGGCACTGTTGGCCACCCTCTTTCTATCCCCTTGTCCTCCTGTCCTTGAGGGATTCTGCAGACTCCTCCTCTCCCATCTGCCGCTCAAAGGCTAGTGTTTCTCAAGGTTTTGTGCCGGGATCTCCTTTTTGTTAGAAGACATTTTTTTCTGGGTCATCTCAGGTAGATCCAAACCTTCTGATATCACGTCTATGCTAATGACGCCTAAATCTCAATTTCTAGCCCCAGTTTCTCCCCTGGTTACTGAAAATTGTTGAAAAATTCTGCCTGTGGGTATGCATCCAAGGTCTTTAAATTCAACATTGCCGACATCCAATTTGTTGTCCTGACTTTGTTTTCCCCCTAAACTTGTTCTTTTCCCTACATTCATCATTTTTGTTAACTATATTCCTCTCAAAGCCAGGCAAGCTGAACCCTTTTGACATATTCCCCACCTTCATTCTCCTCATTAATCAATCCAAAATACTGTCAATTTAACTACCAAATGTTTCTTAAATTATGCCTTCTGTCTTTATAGCATTACTTTAATGAGAATTTGGATTATTTCATTTTCCTCCTGGGCTCTAATTTCACTTCTCCAAAAGATCATTTCCAATGATTTTAAAGTTCTCTCTTTAAAACATAGTCCAAATAATCTCATTTCTTCTTGCTTTCAACAGCTTCTCATTGTTCAAATGATTAAACTTGAGCTCCTAAGCCTGGCATTCAGTATCTTCCATTATGTGTAGTTAAGGACATACCAGAATACACAGTAGGCACCTCAGGTCCCCTGAGCTTTGCTCTTGCTATTGTTCATGTCAAGATGGCACTATGGTCCCTCTTGCTCAGGCACTATACCTTTCCTAAGTTTGTCCTAATACTCCTGACAGAATGATCTGCTCTGAACTCTACAACACACTAATGGACACAGCAGGATAGGAGGGAAACAGCCCTGATTTTTGCATCAGACAACTTGAATTTAAATTCCTCTCTAGCACTTGGAAATTTTGTAGCTCTCTGTGGCTTCCAAGTGACCTGGCGAGACTGCCACCCCCATGCTGTACTCTCAGGAAATGGCAACTCCATTCTTCCAGTTGCTCAAGTTACAGACCTTGTAGTTAGTCTCAACTCTTCTCTTTTTTTTCCACATCCTACATCTAATCCATCAGCAAATGATCTTGGCTCTGCTTTCCAAATAATTCAGAATCAGGCCACTTCTCCAAACCTTTGCTGCTACCACCCAGGCCCAGGCCACCTTTTTCCCTAGTGTGGATTTTTGCAGGAGCCTCCTGGCTGGTCTTCCTGCTTCAGTCTGTTCTCAGCATAGTGTTTGGAGTGATCGTACTACATGGTGTCAGATCTCACTGCTCTGCTCAAAATTCTTCCATGATTTTCTGACTCATTCATAGGTTTACAAAGGTAAAGACCTGACCGGTCTCCCTGTAGCCGTAATTTTCTTTCCTCATACTACCCTTTCCCTTTCTCACTTTCCTTTGTGATTCCTCAAACATGCCAGGGACAATCCAGCCTCAGACCTTGAATTTGCTCTTGTCTCCACTTGGGACACTCTTTCCCAGCTACCCACACTACTCAGAACAATGCTCCATGGCACTGAAAATCTCTTGGTGATAAATACAATAGATTACTGTCTATTAATATAAAGATTTATTCCAAAAGCATGCAAAGGAGGAGGTATGTCACATTTCTTGACCCCACTGAGCTAGGCATTAAGTTATAATGATTTCATTGTGTAATTTAATTCTCACAGGAATCATGTGTGTCCATTTTGTAGGAAAAGCAAGCAAAGCTCAGAGAGATGAAGTAATTTACCTGGATTGGGACAGAGAGCTGAAGTTTGAACCAGAGTCTAACTTCAAAGCCCATGCACTCTCTCTCTCTCTCTCTCTCTCTCTCTCTCTCTCTATATATATATATATATATATATGTGTGTGTGTGTGTGTGTGTGTGTGTGTGTATTACATTATTATTATCATCATCATTGTTATTTGCATCTGTATTCCTAAGGCACTGTGCAAGATGCTGCAGATACAATAATGAATGGAAAATGGTACTTGTGCGGAGCGAGCTCAGTCTGGTGGGAGAGCCATCCACTGTGGTGGCCTCACATGCAGTTCTGAGCAGCAGGCCAGTGTGTTAGTGGCAAAATACACAGAGAGCTGTTGATGTTGGAAAAAAGCTCAGCCAGTCACCAGAGAGAATGTGGGAAACAAGGGAGGGCCTCCCACGGGCAAGGAGCAAAGCTCAAGTCATTGCTGAGAACGACCGGCCACTCTGCTGCTCCTGGGTCATCTATGCCTCCAATGGCAGCATCTTCACTAGTAACCAGGCAACCATCAAAATTATTGCCTCAGTGAAAGCCCAATGTTGCCAGGTCTTCTCATTTATTATTTTCCCCAAAAGGATCTTGAAATTTTCATATTTAAGTGAAATCCCCCAATGGTTAAATGTTGGCAATTGGTTCTTTAATATTAGAATATCAGCTTGCCAAACAACATAAGTCTCCCACAGGTCAAGCGTGTCTTCTGATCCAACCTCCCCCCCACCCCCGCATCTCTAGAATTTCTTCCAATTCCCCTCCCTCCCTCCCCAAACCCCAACCCATGCAAGGTCTTCCAGCCATAAGGAACTCCTGCCTACCCAACGTGTCAGGACATTTCACACCTTAATGCCTTCTACCTGTTGGTGCTGTTACCTCTTCCTGCTTCCTTCTATCCCCAACTTCCCTGCCCTCTTTGTTTTTTAGGACTCAATTTAAATACCACCTCTTCCAGGGAGACTCTCTACTTTCCTCTGCTCTGATTCAATGTTTTTCTGTTCTCCTGTTATGTATGCTACATGCCTCCATCTCAGCCCTTTCAAACTGACAGTATTCAGAAATTTCTCCATCCTCACCCCATGCCATGTACACCCATTAGGCTGTAAGCTCTTCTGAAGACAAAAGGAGTTCTTATTTGATTTTGTACCCCAGCTCCTCACAGGTACTTCATACACCAGTGTGCTCTCTGAATGATCCATTCTCCCTTTGTGACCCCTGCCTTTTTTCTACCCTCCTCCCTCCCTTTTGGCCCACTTAGTACAGGATGCATTCCCTCGCTTCTCCACCACTTTCGCACTCCAGAACAAGTTTGCAGACCTTCTGAAGGGTCTACTCTGAGTTACCAACCCAGGGCCTGTTAAAGGGTCCCTTTCCTTTCGTGCTGCCTTAATTCCCTTTTCCATGAAAACCCTGCAGGGTTTTCTTAACATACAGATGTGGCCATTTGTGCATATTGCTAAGGAACTGTAGAACTGATGCTTCTGGTGCTTAAAACTATTGTTAATCCTCTCAATAGGCCCTGGGAGGCAATGAGTAGCCACATGTTATAGATGAGAAATGGAGGCACATGGGGGTGAACTCCCTAGTACAAGATGTGGCGTTTAGGAACAAGGACTGAGAAGGAATCTCCACTGACTTGCTGGGCATGTGGATGTCTCCCTGGGATGGTGTCACTCCTTCACCAGGAGTGAGCAGGGGAGGCAGGGAGCCCATGGCTAAAAGGCAGGGATGGTCTTGAAGGGACTAAAGGTGAGGCAGGGATCCTAATGCCCCCATGTCCAAAATCAGAGTCCTCAGGCAGTGTGAGACCCACTCCACTGCTGTTTCTGCTGCTGCAGATCCTGGTTTTTCTTTTTTAATTTTAATACATTTTTTATTGAGTTAATGGGAAGTTACATGCAGCTGTAGGAAATAAGAGAGAGAGCCAATGAACACTTTACCCAATTTCCCCCAGTGGTAACATTTTCAAGAGCATGGTGTAAAACATTGCAAGCAAGCTATTGGCATTGCAGTACTCTGCCAGTCCTATTCAGATTTTCCATATGACTTGTATTTGTGTGTGTGCATGCACGGGGGTGTGGTGTGTGTGTGTATTTACATTTCTATACATTTCTATCCCATGTGGGTTTGCTTATCAATCACATGGTCAAGATACTGAGCATTTCCATCACCAAGAATTCCTACTATTGCTTGGGAGGGGGTCCTTCAACCACTAATCTGTGCCATTTCTAAAATTTTGTCATTTCAAAATATTATACAAATGGAAAAAATCAGTGTTTCACCTTTTGGGATTGTGTTTTTTTTTTTTTTCATTAGGGGTTTATCTAGGTCAGTGATGGCGAACCTATGACATGTGTGTCAGAGGTGACACGCGAACTCATTTTTTTGGTTGATTTTTCTTTGTTAAATGGCATTTAAATATATAAAATAAATATCAAAAATATAAGTCTTTGTTTTACTATGGTTGCAGATATCAAAAAATTTCTATATGTGACATGGCACCAGAGTTAAGTTAGGGTTTTTCAAAATGCTGACACGCCGAGCTCAAAAGGTTCGCCATCACTGATCTAGGTTGAACCCATTTTGACCACGTGGTGAGGTGGGAATCGGCTGGCTAAGGAGAGATAAGCAGTTGCACCAACTGGGAGCAAGTTTGTGGGTGGCCAGGCTAGAAGGCATTTATTTGTCAGCTGTGCTTAACTTCGGATGACCTGTACTCCATTAGATATCTATTTAACCCTGAGACGTGACTGCATTTTCATCTGTAAGTTATTTTCTTGAATTAAAGTTCCCAAGTGCTAGGGAAGCCATAGCTTTTCTGCCTTGTGGTATATTGAAAAGCATCCAAATGTCTGAAAGCCAGTGTGGTCTTTAGGGCATGTTAAAAGGATACCAAGAAGATTGTAGTGATTTTGAGTTAATTTTGGGACTCTACAGCAGTTGATGATTTAAAAAATAGACCGAAGAATCCAAAGAAAACGTTTGAAAGTTCATTCTACTTTTACTAAGTCCTTTAAACGTCCTAGGTACTACATCTCCATGAAAATGTTAAATGTCTGGTAAGCTTTGAAATTTAAAAAGGATACCAATTTGAATTAGATTTATGATTTAAAAGTTTTAACTTAAAAACACTTTAAAAATCTATTTGTTTCTATAATTTACAGAGTTCACGTTAGTTTATACAATACTTTTCTTTTTCAATTTTGTCTTAGTAGAAAAGCAATGGATTTTTTAAGCTAAAGGAATTAAGTACACAATGCAATATACAGATTATGTGTCATAGAAATGTACACTTGAAATGCATATACTCTTATTAACCAATGTCAGTCCAATAAATTTAAATTTAAAAAAATTAAAATGTTTTAATATAGGGTTCTGGAAGGTGGTAGGATGAACTAAGAATGTGTTAAAATTCTAACTAGGGCCTAGTTACTAGGCTCTAGAACTAATTGGATCAACTCAGTGACTCCATCCTAAATATGGACAGAAATTTTAAAAATGATTATAGCTTGTACCTTACATAAAATTTAAATGGCAAAGTTTTTCTTTAGAAAAGTATAGTCACGATTTCATGTTCATGATGGCATATGGCTAAAAGCGAGGGGTCTGGGGTCACACTGCTGCCACCTATTAGCTGTGTGGCCTTCACAAATTTCTGAACCTCTCTGCCTCAGTTTACTCATTTTAAAAATAACCCCCATGGCTATCATTTTTTGAGCATTCTTTTACACATTTTGCATATATATTATAGGAATTAATTTTTATTAATATTTCTATTTTATTGATGACAAACACAAAAACACAGAGAGGTTAAGTAACTTGAGCTCATGCAGTTAGTAAAGGGTGTAACCAGTGCCAGTCCCACCTCACTCCAGTGCCCAAACTTTTAATTGCTTAACCACTAAGCAAAAGTCTCAGAACAAGTATCCGAGGGTATCTACCTGGGAGGTTTATTATTATTAAGTAGAAATTCATATAAATGAAGTTAGAGATGATCTAGTGAAAGCCACAATGTTTGGCACTTAAGTGTTCAATAAATGCCAGCAGATGAATTTTTACCGTCACATGGTCATTATTTGGCTTTTTCACTTGGCTGCTGAGGTGTATCTAAGTAAGTGGATTCCCAATTGTCTTGCACTAGCATCATGAGAGCTATTAAAAATATGAAGTTATTTCTAATTCCCCCCAAATTTCTGGCATTTCCAACCACAACGTTTTGCAGTAACATGTACATTGATATATATAGTTTCTAAGCTGTATCAGCAAAAAGCTGTTCTGGTCAGTTTTTAACAATGTAATGTCTAGCATAATTTATTTTTTCATCTTGCAAATTTCTAAAATGTATTAAGAATGACTAGATCTTAATGACCTATGAGTTCAGTTTTAAAAATAAAAGTGAAGTAGTGTTGGGAATAAATAAGAATATGCATGAATGAGATGGAATATAAAAGACTGTGATCACCATGAAGATTGACACATTTAAAATTTTATATATGTGCTGAATACTTCTTCAACAGCAGCAGTATGTCATTTAATACAGCAGCAACATGAACCTCTGCAGGGGGTGAGTGTTCGGATACTTGATGTTGCCTCCTCTGCATGTCTTTTTCATGTTAGCTCCACGCTGAGTAGCAGCCTCCTGTTCAACCTGTCTTATGGGCCTCTGTTGCTTAAATCAACATCTCAGTTGTCATAAATTTGATTTTGTCTTATAGCATGCCCTACTAAGACCTTTGCTTGGGAGACTTTTGGTTAACTGAATCTCCCTATAATATGAAAAACATTTCTCACGTTTGGCTATTTTCCTATTTTTAAATCCACAGCTCCATTCTGAAATCCGAGTTTCTTCCCTATAAAAGCTTTTATTTTTCTTCTTTATAGCTGGTTTTATCTTTTCTAACATCACCACACCTGTGTCATATTATCCTGTAAATGCATATTGAGTGCAAATGTATTTTTCTCTTTGAGGGATATAAAGTAACATGTATTCAGAAATATGAATCCATTTCTGCAGAGTACATGCAATCAATCATTTCATGAATGAATGAAACTTTGGTACTGTTCAGGTACTTTCAAATAACTTCTTTATAATAATTCTAGATATTGATAAATTAGTGTGCCATTAACCTGTATGTATATGGCTCCCTTATATAACAAGGATGTGTTTTATAACAGGTTTTCCCCAAAAGATTTTAAATGCAATTAGAGAATGAAACAGGTATGTGTGGATAAATAAATACTAGAGCTTAGAATAGATGGCTACTATGAATAAAAATCAGAAATGAAATCTACAACTGGTGAGTATAGTTCCTAAAAGTTTTGTTTTGCCTTTCAAAGATGAACCAGCTGTTTCTTTCCTCTGGGAGAACTGGGAGCATGTGGTGAAACTCAATGATTTTAGTATACAGCACCTTTCACTCAGGCATCTCCAAAGACTAATAGATATTAAGCTTCTGTTAAGACACCAACTCAATCGCACCTTTCAAAAAACAAACCATACTCAACCATCTAAATCTAAAGTAAGATTTTGGTGGTGATAGATCTGCCAAGTAACCTTGGCAATTGTTCTTTTCATTAGCTATTCCAGGGGGTGGGGTGGGGATGAACTAAATGCTACATCAATAGGGTCTAGAAGATTGCTACATCCCCCAATGTGAGAGGCATGCGCATTGCATACTCATTTCACTATTGGAAAACCCAAACCCTCTGTCTATATATAGATTTTTTTAAAAAGGAGTCTTCACCTAACACATTTAAACTTAATTAGAGCTTTTCCTTTCTCAACTGGCTCAACAGTGCTGCCCCCCACAATGGAAACCTTTTTTCTTCCCATTACTCCAGTTTCCAGACTATTGTTCAACCACAATTTTGCTCATCATCATCCAGGAAAGACTACACTGGGCAATTATCCCATAGTTTTTTTTCTGTCCTCATCTACCAAAGACTAAATAGTGCCCATTTCTCAAGGACTTCAACACCTTCCTTCATTTAACAAATATTGATTGCAGCTCTACTATGTGTGGGCCAGAGAAAAGATGGTAATTATGCTTCCGGCTCTACTAGAGTCTAGATTGGCAGTCTAGATTGTTCACTCATCTATATCTGTGTTTCTCTTGGATTCAGCTAGGCATCATTATCACATGGTCAACCAGTCTATGTTCATGTAAATGTTCCATAATCTATAAAGGTTGACACCAATACATTTTGACTTTTAAGAATTACATGGATTTGGAGTCTGTAACGTGAACATACTTGAGAGTCAATCTGCTTTTTTGCCTTCTGAAAGCTGTATCTGGTGATAGATAATTTATTGCTCTGTCGATCTTTGGACTTTCTAAGGATTGCATTTTAAAATGAGATTGTTAGCCATGCTTTTAATAACATAAAAAAATAAACTAAATGTGTTAATACTTTATTAACTACTACTAATACTTTTTATTAACTACTAAGATCTGCCAGAATGGTGTGCATGTGTCACTAAATGCATGAAGTAATATTTACCTGCAAAAGTTAAGGGCTGTGAAAGAAAATCTCAGGGCAAAAGTGTGATGCCTGGAATGCTGCTGAGAGCACAGTAGGTATTCAACAATACATTTGTATTCTGAACTGAGGCAAAGATAGCTGTGTCATGGTAGATGGATAAATTTAGTGTTTTGTTTTGTTTTTGTAGGTTTTTTTTTAGGGGATGTAGCAAAACAGCAATGAAAAAGGCATGAGATTTAGAATGTCTTTTAAAAGATTTATTAACACTTAAAAATAGGTTTTGAAAGATACTATTAGGACATGTGCCCCTCATCAGAGTGAAAAGAAGTTTTACCTAGAAGCTTGGGTTAACACAAAATAGAACCTCAGATTCTAAACATTTCCTTTGTTTGTAAATCACTTTGTAGATTTGAACACATTTGTTTATAGGGAAACATGGGCAGTGAAGGAATGTATTATTCTGGAATTTATTGTTTGTTATTCCATTCATTCTTAATTTCCCCTCCTCCCCCTCCTCCTTTTTCTTCTCCTCCTTCTTTCAATTACAGTTATTATTATCATCATCATCATTAGTATTAACTATCCTATATAAAAAAAGGCTAATATGCAAATTGTCCTCGCAACTGGGAGTTCGACCAGGTGGCAGGGCTTGCCAGCCAACCTCCTGCATCCCCTCCCCCTGGCCAGCCTGGCCCAATTGGCCCCTATTGGGGTGGGTGGGCCAGACCCCATCCATACACAAATTCATGCACTGGGCCTCTAGTAGTTTATAGGTTTCTACTCCTCTTCTTTCACTGGGATGTTAACATTATTAATAAGATCATGCCCAACATTTATTTGATCCTTTCAGAAATGCTGTGTGTACAATTAAAATTTTAAATGTCTGCAGATATATGAGGTAAAAAATACAGATAAGTGGAATACTAAATCCCTAGGTCCTGTTTTAGAGCATTGAGCTTTAACTTTTCCCACAAACTAATCATTTTAGGAGTTCTCTTATAAATAGGGGTATGGTATGTTTAATATGTTAGCCTTTCCCCCTCTTAGTTTTGGGTGAATATCCTACATAATAAAAGGCTAATATGCAAATTGACCAAACGGCGGAACGACTGGTCACTCTGAGGTGCACTGACCACCAGGGGGCAGATGCTCAATGCAGGAGCTGCCCTCTGGTGGTCAGTGCGCTCCCACAGGGGGAACGCTGCTCAGCCAAAAGCCAGGCTTATGGCTGGCAAGCACAGTGGCAGTGGCAGGAGCTTCTCCCGCCTCTGTGGCAGCACTAAGGATGTCCAACTGATGGCTTAGGCCCACTCTCCGAGAGGAGCGGGCCTAAACCATCAGTCGGACATCCCCTGAGGGCTCCCGGACTGCGAGAGGGCGCAGGCCAGGCTGAGGGATACCCCAGGGTGCATGAATATCATGCACCGGGCCTCTAGTAAAATTATAAAAGAGAATTAGAAATAAAGGCCATCAGTATTCTAAAAATTGGATATTGTTCCAATTGATTGTAAGTACTAGATTATATAACAAATGTTTTGACTACTTTTTCTTATTTTTCTGGAGTAACATTTGTTTAAAATCAGGAATATTAGGGATCTTCATTTCATAACAGCATGAAGAGTGACCTAGAAAGCAGAGTGATTGCCCAGTATTCCTTAGTTCTCCAGGGCCATTGCTGGAGTATCATAGGTGGGTACCTGGATAAACCCTCATTTCTGGATGGCCATGTGCATGACATCTCCCTGACCAGTCTGGTTTTGGGCCCAGAATGTGGAGGAAGAGCACCAAAGATCATGATGTGCATTTATAATTATGCTGCCCATTTTTCTTTGGTCAATGGGATGGTAACGGAGGCAGAGACGGAAACAGCTGCCATCAGAACGTGTTCTCTCCCTGAAGTTTCAGAGAACCCCGTTTTCTACATTATATATTTTAGATTATATTTAAAAACCAAAGCTTGGCTGAAAACAAAAGTCTAGAGCTCCTTGGCCTTTTTCTATCTCCAGAGGGTGGTCAGTTCTCAGTGATCTTATGAACCATAATATTTAATTTTATTTATTTATTTATTTATTTATTTATTTATTTATTTTAAAATATATTTTATTGATTTTTTTACAGAGAGGAAGGGAGAGAGATAGAGAGTTAGAAACATTGATGAGAGAGAAACATTGATCAGCTGCCTTCTGTACACCCCCCACTGGGGATATGCCCACAACCAAGGTACATGCCCTTGACCAGAATCGAACCTGGGACCCTTCAGTCTGCAGGCCGACGCTCTATCCACTGAGCCAAACCGGTTAGGGCTAAATTTTTATTTTTAAGGATCAGTTTAAGGAGTGTGATGAACTCATGTGGCTAACAAGAGACTCTTATTAAAAATCTTTCTAGAAAAAAGTTCTTAATGTATACTTGTTTAGGAAAATAAATTAATCATATGTGCTGGCTATTTAATATTGCAATTAGGTGCTTATGTAGACACATCATTGATGTGACACTAACACTTATTGGTAATGAATACATCATTAATGATCATTGATACTGTGAGGATCTTGCTTCGTGCTTATTAATGCTTTATTGTGGAAAGGTGGAAAGTTCATTAGACCATATGTACGTGTGTGTGTTACATACATATATTTAGGTTAAGTTCAGTGTTACTACACTTTCTATCTTAGCTGTTTTCTCAATATACAACGATAATATTTTATAGATTTAGAAAGAATAGAGGATGGTGTTGGAGGAAGAAACCACATTGTAAGGAAGGAGACTTGGGGTCATGTGAGGGAAAGGGGCATGAGGACAGTGAGAAGAGAGATCAGCGGATATGTGTATGAGAGACCTGAGAGCGACCCATGGGGCATTTGAGGCCGTTACCTCTCGTCACTTCTTCAGTATCATTACACAAAATTCAAAATTAAGTAGCAACTAAGGTCAAACAGGACCAGAGCAGGACGCTGTTTTCTTTCCACTACAGCAAGGTCTTCTTTCCTTCACTCAGCCTTTTATTGCTTTTATGTTCTTCCCCCTTTCAGCTCTGTTTCATCTTTCTACTGCTTGAAGCTGTTGTTTATGTTATCTGTGGAGTGGAAAATAATTCTGATTTTAGAAGTAGAGCATTGGTTATATAGGAATAGGCACAAAAGTTTCTGTGTCCATGGTTTTAAGGGCAATTAATTTGGCAAGCAACATCCTTGGAATTGTCTTTCAAAAAAAGAAAATTCTCTAATATCAGGGGTGTTTTACAAAATAGACAAAACCCTTTTATATTAAACCTTTAAAATCTCATTCATTCTGATTAATTTGAAGGAAAACCACCACTTTCTACAGAACTTCTTTCTTCAACAGATTATTTGCAAAATTCAGAAGTATATATTATAGTGTTCAAAACCATGAGCATTTGGGAGGAGAATGGGCAGTGTGGATTCTAATTTGCTATGCTGTTTAGTTTTAATGCCAAATTGTTTTATGAAAATCACATTGTCCTGAATCATTCATGCAGAGTATATTTGGTTGTCGGTCATGTTGGTTTACATTAATATTATTTTCAATTTTGAATAAATCAGGGTTTTTTCAGTGGTTTAATAGTTTCTCTTAAGGAAGCATTGTTTCAAATATGCCTCAAAGGCTCATAGGAATATTATTTTTCATGTGTGATATATTTATTTGTGTTGGTTTGAATAGATATAGAAATTATTTGCATGGGGAAATGAGGAGATTTGTTAAAGCATCCATCTCTGTTGAGCATGGCAATGAATGTTTTCTTGATATCTTTTTGTCCTTAGTAAACATAGATTGCTATGAAGAGACTCAGCAGACTGTGTTGGTCATTATATTAAATTTTGAGTATGTTCATTCCTAGCCATTTCCCTCCAAAATAAGCTCTGGTTGTTAAATTCTCTTCTTCCAAAAGTATTCTTGAAGACAGAATCCTCTTGAATCTATAAAGGCAAATAAGATGTCTTTTCTTGAAAATATAAGAGCATAGTAGCCCGAATAAATGATCTGTAAGAATAGAAAATGAATCTTTAAAATGAATCCAGGAACAGGAGATAGATCAAATGTTTCCAATTTATCTTGGAATTTGACATATGGCTTATTTACAATGAAAGATAATTGGGGTCAAACCCAATGGCCTTTTGGATTCTTTTGGCCACCCACCTCGCTTAGTATAGACTTCACAGTGTCAGGTAGCAGGTGCTATGGATGGACAACTAGCTACAAACTCATGGTTTTTAATTACTTTCTGTAAGGCACATCCCTTGCTTTTCTTTTTAAACTTGCTATATTTCCTAGTCCAAACATTATGAGTGTTTTACACAACTTTGACTAGAATAATTAACCCCTAATTGCTTCAACATACTATTTGAATTTAAATACACCTCACTAAAGAGAATCCTTTGCCACTTGTGTATTAGGATTTTGAGAAATTGAATGAAATGTGACTTATAATCTTTTTTGAATTTTTTTATTTTAAAGATGCTACTAGATGCATAAATGTTTATTTTTGGCAACCTATTTTTAGTGAAAACTTGCTTCAAGTACCAACTTCTGCATGCCCCTCCCCTATAACACAAAATACAATGAAATCTAGCTCTACCTTTTTTTTTTTTATCATGAAATAGGATATTCAGAAAGCTATTGATAATGGGAAACTTGACTTTCCCTGAAACTTCTATAAATCATAGAGAAAGGCGTGCTTACAGAGATGTACAAATTGAGGAAATCTGTGTATGTTTGTGTGAGGGGCAGATGTAATTGCATTTGTTTTCTTCTTATGAGAATGATTAGCTACAGAGCAAGGACTGTACAGGTTATTTGGAGCCAGTAACCATTAGCATCATCAGAACCTCTGCCATTTCAAAGTAGTACCACTGGGAGAGACTTTCATTGTGATGATGCTATCCTGTGCCCTTGAGCCAGCCTCAAAATGTACACTTCTATGCACACATATTCAGCTCTAAGAATCTTTGGCCTTGCCATTTTCGAGATAGAAGTGTGAAGATTTCAAATGAGTTAGTTTCAAATAAAGGACTTGAGAGAATAGATCAGGTATGAAGATAAAGTATCTGTCATTATTTGGTGAGCCAAAATATCTTTCTTTAAATTTCAGTTTATTGACTCCATGCTTAATAATGAAACTACACGCAGTGTAATTATTAGTGAATATGAATGAAAATTAAACTCTATGATAAAATTTAACTGACAGCAGCCTTTTCTCTTTGTTTCATTTAGCAAGTATGAAATGAATGTCTGCTAGTGAGATGTTAAAATAGGTGGCATGCCTGCTGCTTCCTCATCTTGAGCTCACAGCAGGCACCACTAATCAACCATTGGCAATTTCTCTTGGTGGAGTCTAGTCATGAATTCATAATTTTTCTCAGTGTACTTCCCCAGGGAGACTCTACCACTAAACTGAAGATGGGAAATAAAACTTATTTGTCATTCCTAATCTGTTATTTACTTGGCACTATGCTAGGCATTGTAAGGAAACACGAGTATAAGACATAGTTCTTTAAAGAGCATGTAATCTATTTAAGGAAAAACAAAAACAAATGAAGCAATTAGAGAGTTGCATAAGGCTTCAAAATTAAATTTAAAATGAATTGTACATAGAAGAGGGAAATATTTGAATCATCTGCATATATTTAACCAAACAGCAACAATAATCATTTGTTTATTCTGACCTAGTAATTCCAATATTTTCCTGTTCATTTCTTTAATTTATCAAAAATACATGGCCTTTGGATAGCACCTGGAGAACATCTCCGTGTCCTTCAACATGATGTCTTACATGTTTTGAAGATGATTTTGTTTCCTTGGTTCCTTTGTGTTAGCTTCATTTTAGGATGAACTTGCCTAAAGATCAGAAGGTAGCCTATTAAAAGTTACAATGTGTTAGCAATTTCAAGAACTTCAATTGTTTATATTCAGAGATGTCTGTGAGGAGCTAATAAAAAGCTGAACTTAAAATAAAATACTTTAAATCAGATTAATTCAGAATTTATGATAATTTTATTAGTGCCTGGGTGGATGGTTCCCAGTATATTAAGTATTTGAAAGTACTTAGAAAAAGTTAATGCTGCAACTAAAGTTATAAGATAAATTCCTTATTATTTAAGAGAAGAAACATTTTAAAATCAATTTTAGAAGCATCTTTTTTACTTTTTACAGTGCAATTGCATGTAATCAGAGACTTGACTTTTGAATATTTGAATACTCTTGATAGAGTAATTATAATTCATATATATTCATTGGTAAACTACGACCTCTTTTTTAAAGAATTGTTTCTTAGCCTAATTTGAGTTCCATTATGCACTTAGAAATAACATCACATTTTATTTAAAAATTTATAGTTTAGAAATTATGCAAATTCATTGACTTCTTATATAGTGTGAGATGGTGGTGTTGTTTTTTTCCCTTTCTTTCCTTTCATTTCCATTTGCATGAAATATCATTTTTCATCCCTTTACTTTTAGTCTGTGTATCTTTCATTCTGAGGTGGGTCTCTTGTAGACAACATATATATGGGTCTTGTTTTCTTATCTATTCAGTTAACCTATGTCTTTTGACATAGGTTAAAAGCATTTAAGCCATTTACATTTAAAGTGATTATTGATAGATATATATTTTTTGCCGTTTTATTCTTTATAACTATGTTCTTTTTTTTTCTTTTTCTTAAAGAAGACCCTTTAACATTTCTTGTAGTTCTGGTTCGGTGGTAATGAACTCCTTTAGCTTTTTCTTGTCTTGGAAGCTCTTTATTTCTCCTTCAATTTTAAAAGATAGCCTCTCTGGGTAAAGTAGTCTTGGTTGTAGGTCCTTGTTTTTTTATCAGTTTAAATATCTTATGCCAATCCCTCTGGCCTAAAATGTCTGTTGAAAAATCAGCTGACAGTCTTAAGGGAGCTTCTTTATAGGTAACTAACTCTCTTGCTGCTTTTAAGGTTCTCTCTTTGTCTTTAACCTTTATCATTTTAATTATGATGTGTTTTGGTGTGGGCCTCTTTGGGTTCATCTTGTTTGGAACTCTTTTCTTCTTTTCCTTAAAAAACCCAAACAAACCAAAAAAACATTTCTCCATCATACTTTAAACTCCAAGAACAGGCATTGTATCTTAAAGGTCCTTTGGAATCTGCTCCAGTGTTCTGACTGACCTTGTGTGTTTACTGATTTCATCTGGAAACCAGGTGTCTTAAAATTATATATCTATATGCATGATGGTCCTAGATCCACTTCCTTTGGGAGTGAGATAGCATAAATAATATGGACTTTGCAGTCAATTATACCTGAAGTTAAATCTCAGGTTGGCCACCTACTTTCTAGCTATGTAAATGAGGGAATTACATTTATTTCCTCATTTATGAAATGATGATAATTCGATGCATTAGAAAGAGCTGTTAAGTCAAGATTTAGTGTAATAACTTCCCAATGAATTTTGCACAGAAATTGAATATTAATTCTTTTGGTTGTAAGAAAAATCAATTCTGGCTAGCTTTAGATAAAATCAGTTTATTGTAGTTTCTCTCTTTCTTTCTGTCTCTCTCAGAATTGAAGGTATTACTAAGTTTTGGGCAGGGCACATATCAGAGCAATGTTGGGGTTCTCAGCAGTAGGATTCCATGAATATTTTCTTCAAGAGGCTACATTAATGAGTCACAGCTTTAGCCATTCTTTGTGTTCTATGTTTAAATGTCCCAAGTAAAACAATCCAATTTTGGGTCAGATACAGCTCTATCAGCTTTGGCCAGGAAGAATGGATACATACCACAGACACAGCTATTGGGGACCCACTTCGTGTGTAAGATGGGGCTCACTCCTAGAGGAGGAGCCAGCCAGAGAGCTGTTTACCACATTCTACCCCTCAGCTCAAGGTGCTTGCTTGTGCCTATGTGTGTTCACACAAGCACACTCTATCTTTTCCAACTTTCAGATATACATGACATGATATTTTGTTAGAATTAAACTGACTTAGCTAACTTCTCTCTTGAATCTTAAAGCTTAAATCAAGGTCAAGCAGAAATACCTAGAGCACCACCGCCCAGTGTAGAACTCTCCTTGATGAAGTAAATGTTCTGTCTGCATGGTCCAATATGGCAGACACTAGCCACAGATGGTTATTAAGCACTTGAAATGTTGCTAGTGCAATGGAGAAACTGAATTTTAAATTTTTATTTAATTTTAATTAATTTAAATTTAAAGTCCTGGTTGTCAAAAAGTTCTTATGAGTCTCCTTTTTGTACCCTTTATGTACCTTATTTTTACTCAAGCCTAAAAGTCTTAAAATTGAATATAAATGCTCTACACTGAATGCTTGTTTTCCACTTAAATTTGTATGTTGAAGCCTAATCCATAATGTCATGACATTAGGAGGTAGGGCCTATGGGAGCTGATTAGGTCATGAGAGTGGAACCCTCATGGTTGGGGTTAGTGTCCTTATAAAATAAACATGTTATGAAGATCTCAAGGTGATTTATATGAACACTCAATTTTGAGAAACATGGTCTTATTAGTAAAGTTTGAAAGCTAGCCTGGTTGATATTAGAGACTTAGATTCAATCAGCATTTCAAAATTGTATAAACTCTAATTTACTCATAAATCATGCTGGAATCATAGCTTTCTCAGCTTCCAGAAATAAATTTCTGTTGTTTATAAGCCTTGCTATTTCTGGTATTCTGTTATTGAAGCCCAAATGGTAGAAGACGGTAAAAAATAAATAAGTTACAATCCATAGATTTTTTTTTTTATCTGTTCTTCCGCCTCACACAATAGGAGCCTAGAGAGGTTGAAGAGGATGGTAAGAGAGGTCATGTCCAGGGGGAAAAATGAATTTAACATTGGGCAGTTCATGCAAACACATTAATGCAAAGGGGCATGTGGGAGTCATAGAGTCCAGTAATGAATCCAGGGGTACAATCAGAGACCCCGGGGATGATCGTGGAGGAATTCCCCAATTACGTGGCTTTTTTTTATGGGTAAACAGAGAGTTAGGAGGGTTCACTGTTCTCAGGTGGGGCATTCTCTGATTTGAGGACTCGGTGTTAGACACCAGCAAGAGCCTAGACAACTGATATTCTTTGTCCAAAGTCACCAAATGGTTACTGGCAGATTGAGAGTTAGTGTTTCCCCCCAAACTAACCAGAATTAGGACAGACATAAAAGTAGGCATTTGGTTTTTACTGGTGATCAACATGTCCATAAAGGTCATTCCAAAAAGCAATATGCTAGTGGTAAGACCAGTAAATAACAAATGAAGTTTTTTCTGAGATAATTAATTACAGGAATTGTAGTCATACAGTGGCTCAAACTTCAGTGATCCCCAATTCTAATTCTCATAATCCCATCAGCAGTTTTACTTTACATTTCCAGTGAACAATTTAATTATAAGAAATGATAGATATAAAATTATCAAGACTTCATTGCCTTTACAAAAAGCATTAGAAAGCATTTACTGGCATGTTATGAAGTATCATAAATAATTAAAATACATCTACTTATTAAAATATCAGAATAGATAGTGATGTTAATGCCTTATTGTTGATTATTTCCTCATGATCACTTTTAAAATTCAATAACTTCCAAAAGTCAATTGTCATTAGTGCAAAATGGAAAATAACAACAACATGTGATTAACGGGTTGAAGAAAAAGAAAATGGGGCATTGACTATATATTTTACTGAAATACAGGAAAACCAATTAAAGTATTCATTACGGAAAAACAATTCAGAAATGAATCAACATTTTCCTAACACTCCTCTTGGAGACAATTATTTAAGATTTACTTATGAGTAAATTAGAGTTTATACAATTTTGAAATACTGATTGAATCTAAGTCTCTAATATCAACCAGGCTAGCTTTCAAACTTTACTAATAAGGCCATGTTTCTCAAAATTGAGTGTTCATATAAATCACCTTGAGATCTTCATAACATGAAGATTGTGATTCTGCATTTTTAATAAGCTCCTAGGTGATGCAAATACCTCTATTGGAAGAATGATACTTTGGATAGTAAGAGACTATAAAACTGAAGTATTTTTCCAAAGTCATATAAGTAATTACTAAAAGAATAAGGATTAGTGTTTCTATCCCCCTCCTTCCTTCCAATCTCCATTCCATTTTTTTAAGTTTCTATTGCATATTGGTTAACAGTACAAACTTGTAAACAACCTGGGTTTAAATCTCACCTTTATCACTTACCTTACTTTGCTGTGACCTTGGACAAGTCTCATAACCTTTCCTTCCTCTCAGTTTCTTCTTTTGTAACAGAGAGGAAATAATAATGGAACACATCTTGTTAGGTGAAATAAGAATGAAATGACTCATGTAAGTCATTAGTATAATCCTACTACATAGTAGGCATTTGATAAATATTAGCCTGTATAATTATGATTATGACCATTATTCCATTCTTCCTGCCACATCTGTACCTCAATCTAGTAACCTGCGTTTGGAAACAATAGATGGTTGTTTTCTTAATAGACAAGATAAGAAGCATGGATAACAATTTAAATTATTTTGGCCTAGGCAATTGCTTTGACCGTATATTTGATGATGATGTTTGAAATAGTAGGAATTCATTTCAAATGACGAAGAGCTGATTCTGGTGAATGTAAAAGTTGGACAGTATCTCTACAAACTCACTGCTTTTAACTCAACACTGGAAAGGCACTATCCTTTTTGACTGATATAAAGACCTTTTTCAGTCTTTCTCTAAATAGAGGTGGTGATTGTATTTAGAAGGAACTTGAGAGTATGTAAACTAGAGATAGGTGAGGTGTCAATCAACCTGTAATAACACATCTACAGCTACCGAAGGAGATAAGGGCATGCTACCCCAAAACATGCCACTTCAGCATATTGATTATTTTGAACTAAAGGCAATTGAGAAGGAGCAGATACAGGAAGGACTCTCTGACCTACCCTTTTCTACCTAAAAACAGGCCATAAAATTTCTCATTAAAATGGTGCCCGCCCTGTACCAGGAAGAGAGGAATGTTCTTGTCACCAGAGACTGGGAATCGATTAAATGGATCTGTACATTTACTAACATAACCCTTGTCTTCCATTAGAACTCTCCCAACCCCATATCTCCTATTCATATTCCCATAACTTACTGCCCCTAGTCCAAATCCCTTTGTCTTGTCATTTCTTCACAAATGTATTGTTTCTTTGTCAAAAGGCATAAGAGCTTCCTGCTCTGGTCTTTTCTTTGGCTCTTCATTCTCTTGCGAAGGCCCCCATGTACATGTAAATATTTAATAAAACTTCTGGGTTTTTTTCCCCTGTTAATCTGTTTTATGTCAGTTTAATTCTTTGGCCCAGCTAGAGGCCCTAAGAGAGTAGATGAGAATCTTTCCTTCGCTATACTAACGTAAATGTGAAAAAGCAAGATTTGTTATGGATAAACTAAAGCAAAGAAATGCCCATGTAAAGGAGTCATTGAGGAAATCTTGGTAAGCCAGTTGTTTGCCTTTTTTTTTTTTTTTTTTTTTTTTTTTTTTAGTTAGCTCTCCTGCGTTCTTCAGAGTGGTAGGAGAATTAATGAGGCACCATACTGTTTTTCACTGTTTCCTGCCTGATGGGAGTGTCTTCCAACAACTTAATTGCTCTTATTTTGCTTTCCCCAGCCGTCTAATTTTTATCCATGTCCTTAATTGCTCCTGCCATTGGCACCATATGTGTCAGCCCACAAGGAACAATGTCAGTATCACTTGCTGCAAGATGATCCTCACTCCAGGTGGTTTCAAGACAAGATGAACAAAGGCGAATGAGAAAGTAATTTATTTTTTAAAAAACCAGAATGCCAATTTACTAATGGACAATTAGAACCATAACTGTCACATAGACTAAAATATGTCAGTAAAGGTTGAGCTGATACAGACATTCTGGTCAGTGTGACAGCTAAGTCTGTTATTGTAATTTTTAAGTTAGAATTTATTAGAGAGCAGACTGATATACAAGAAAAGTCAAATTTTATCCAAAGAGTGCTTGGTGAGTAAAGGAAAAAAAAATTAATTAGAACATTAGTAATATCAGGCTAATAGAACCTAGGGTCATGGCCCTCTCCAAATGGAGTGAGCCTATTGTGATTTTAGAATAGTGTACTACTGTATACCTGAAAGTTATGAGATTATCATTTAATCACATTAGGTCAAAGATAACCCAAATTTCACATATAGGGGACTATAGCAATAATATTTAGCATATCTAGTTATTTGTTCAAGTATGTGGTCCCTGAATCATAGGGATATTAAAGACTAAAATTTATACCTTTATCTTACTTGAAATAGAATAGTTAGCCAACATGGTGTGCAAAGCTCTGAATCACCTTTATTCAAGTCATATTTGATAATACATCTTCACAATAAAGAATTTATATTTCACTTTGTGTTGAAAGCAGATAGTAGCACATTTGCATGACTATTTTAGTACATGCATCTCTATTTTGCAATTTTAATTATCTCAACAAATTCTTATTGACTTTATAACTTAATCCAGAATCTAATCAAATAGTATTTATGAAAATTAACTTGGTATTTACACTAACATTTTATTATGTACCTGAAAGACCACATGCAAACATTTATTAGTAATTTGAATCCATTTGTGAAAATGATACAGATTTGACTATATCTAAATAGCCAGTATTTATTTGTGATATTGCTAATGTCTTATTTTCCTAGGCTTTGTGAACATTCATGAGTGCTGAGAAGCTCAAGTTTGTGTTATTGAACATGGATTTTTTTTTGGAAGGTGGTACAGAGTATTATGGCTCTCTAATAAAACAACACACACATACACACAAATACTCATAATTTTTCTGATTATTTCAAAGATACCAAGAGAGGGTTGACAGAGGAGTAAGCAAGATGGCAAATGACTTTCAGTGATACCATGACCTTTAAAATAAATCACTAAAATTGTATTGACAAGCAAGAAGTCAGGATATTACTTTAAAAAAAGCAGTACAACTGAATCCAGGTCATTTATCAGTAATTCATTCATTTGTTCATGCCTCCACCCATCTACCAACATACATACCAGACTCTATACAGAGATAAATGAAACTTGTTCCCTGCTATTGACAAGTACACAATCAAGACAGAAGATTATTTAATTCTTTCAGCAATAAGTATTATTTTAGGACATTAGTCCTAGCTTATACTTTTATGATTATATAGTTTGGTTCTTCTGTCATTCAACTTAGCTTTCTGTACTCCATAGTTCTAATTTTTTGTTTTAATGCGTTCCTTCACTCCTTTCATCGCTTCTCATTGAGCTTCTCTGGACACAGAGATAGGTAATCAATCCCTTTCTTAGTCTTACTCTTTGATGTTTCTTAATCATATATATTTTTGGACCTGACAGCTATCCATTGCTTAGTGATCAACCCTCTCCTAAACTTTCTGGCTCTGATAGGTCTGTCCTCTTTTTTACAGGAAGGCATACCACATAGGGTCTGCAAATTGCCAAAATGGATGTGGATCCAGGTAAAGATGGTGACCATGGCCACCATAACCACCACCATAGGCTGATGTTTCCACAAGGAGAGAGCTTTCGAAAGTCATGGTTTTAAAAGATTAGTAAATTAGCTCTAACAGAAACTGTCAGAGGGAGAGAGAGATTGAGATTATTTTGGTAGTTGCTTTAGAGTGTAACTTCAAGATAAAAATGCTTAAAGAAAAGTAAATTTTGAAAATCCAGTTTTGCTGTATAAGATGAAATGTAACCTCTTTTTCCTCAATGAAACATAAGGAGCTTCATTATTCTTTGAGGCTTTGAAATTGATTTGCTTGGATGGAGCAATGTATGGAGACTAGCCTTTAGGGAGAGAAAGAATCTGTTTGTGTGCAGGAGATGGCACTATGATGTCATCTGGCAGTAGATTTACTCTCTGACTCTGCTCCTGACATGATAAATCATAGTTGCTATTTATAGTTCAAGGAATGGCACTGACATTTTTTGGGTATCCTTCACAGTAAATGTTGCCTAACTTCTGCTCACAATGTTTAGCATTAAGTGCACATCACAATTATCTATGCACTCCAAAAAATAATTTAAAAAACTGCAAACAGAGCCCTAACCAAACCTACTAAATCAGTTTCTTCCAGTGGTACCTGCACATGTACATTTTCAATAGTTTCATAAGTATTTCTGATATTCAAGAAGGGTTGAAACATTGAGTTTCCATGCCCTTCCTTGTAGTGGCCTCAGGGGCAGGGAATTCTGGCTATGTATTCTGCTTTTGAAAGTAGGAAAAGCAAATCTAGAACTTAGAGTCTGGACATGTAAGAGTGCTGAGGTCGCCCATGCCAAGAGTGTAAAGAGAAAAGGAAAGCCTGGGACAGAATATTAAAGAATGTCTTCAGTGGAGGATCTCAGAGGAGAAAGTTTGTTGGGGGAGAAAATGAAGAAGAGACAAAGATGACTCATTTCAGAGGAGTGGTACTCATCAGGGCGATGCTGCAGGGAGGTGAGCACTGAGCAAAGGCAGTTAGTTCAATTTGGTGATCAGGTGGTTATCAGGGATGTTCAAGAAAGAAAATCATGTTGGGGTAGAAGTCAGATGCAAAGGCCTAAGGCCACTATTCTCACCGACTGTATCTTGCAATCACTTGTGGAGATTTAAAACCAAAGAAATTTCCGACTCCCAGCCCAAGAGGTACTGAATTGGGATTTCCAGAAGAAAGGCCTGAACAATGGTCATCTTTTTTAGAAATTTTTAGAATTTTCAGAAAGTGACACAGAGCATTTGTTAGTAAAGCCCTAGTTCAGGGACTAGGGAGTAAGTGGAAAGCCCGAGTTCAGGGACTAGGAAAGTAAGGAGTGGAGGCAGGAGTTTAGCCCACTCTCTGAAAAATGGTGGTAGGGATTTAAAAAGCAGATTAAAGAGAATAAGAAGTAGACAGAGCTAATGGGAAATTGGGTAGAAGAAAAATTTTTGTCTTTCTTCTAGAAGGAATTGAGAAATTTGAAGGAAAGGCATGGTTAAGAACAAGTGGTTACAGCAGCATAAGAAAGGGTAATGAAATCAGGCTCAAAAGAAAATCACATCAAAACCTGTCTTGGAGAATGTGGAGGGTCAGGTCAATAATTGATTCTTATTTCATGGTTAAAATGAGTTGAGGGTAACACTTAAGAGGTAGACAAATAATTGCTTCTTATCTGTGACTATGTAGGGTTTAACTGTTTAAGTCTTGCTTTTCAGCCTGAACTCTTTACCAACATCCCAGCATTGACAACGATGGACCAATGTCAGGCTTGTACAAGCTGAAATGGAGCTGAATGGGTGATCTTTAAAAAGTCCAGGAAAGCCTGAGAAAGGTAATTGCATGCTAGTAATTTCTATAGGTTTATGGAAATGGTGGTTAGGGGGAGAGTTTAAGCTTCTGTCGACTTCCAGATCTATTAACACATTACAAAGTTTCTGTAATTCTTGACAAAGATGACCATTGATTCTGAACAATGATTTTTCATCACATTTGAGTGCTGAGCAGCACTTATTTATGCTCTCAAAGAAAGTTACCTTTTGCTTCTAAAATGATTGATTTTCATTTCAGTGGTGTTCTTTCTCCTGCATTAACTCCAGGAAATAGGGAGGTGATGCGTATTCAGCACGTGTTGCAAGTAAATCATTAAAACTCTTGCAAACACACCTCACAGCTGTCAGCTGGCTTAGTCTCAAAAAATGGCTCTCTGGCAGTATGGGTTTAAGCTGGTGACAATGAATACAAAAAACTGGTGTCAAATTTTAACATATGTTATGCATAGCTTATTTCACCTGGTTACTAGTCATTCTACCTTTCGAGGTACAACAAACACAAACTTGCAAAGAAAATAATCTATTAACAAATGATTTCTAACAAAAGCCAGGGCAATGTGGCTACTTGCACACTGTGTTTACTCTTTTCTGCTTGTTGGGGGGTGGCAATCACCACACCTCCTCTTTCTTTGGACCCAGAGGCTTTACCAAAGGACTAAAAAATGCAGGTGGGCTTACTGATTTCTGAATTGGGTCTAACCCATAAATTTTGTTAGATTCTCTCATTCAACGGTTGCATTTTCTAAGATAAAGTTAAAATCTACTGGGCCCTTTAAAAATGGGTAATATGGACACATAATTTACACGCTAGTTGGTGACTTTATGGTCTTTTAGAAAGAAGGGATCCTGGAGGGAAAACTCAGAATTTCTCCCTCGTGCTTACACTCCGAGGTGGGGATGAGGCAAGGCTTGTTACCACAGCCTGCTGTGCCCGGGACTTTCTGTTTAAAGTCCAGCAGACCAACCAACTCCAGCCTAATGCCCAGTGTGATTCATTTGTGGTGATTTTAGTTGCCACACTTGTAAGACATTGCTTGTCACCAGAAATTTTGAAGACTTTATTGCTAAATTCTAAATAATGTTTACAAGTTCATTTATTTATTCTGCCAACCAACTGAGTCCCCCGTACTGTGTGCCAGGCACCAGGAGAGGCACTGACCCCACAGAAATGAATACGGTAGAGCGCAGCCACGAGGAATCACAGTCTAGGAGGCGAAGCTGCCTTGAAAATGACGCCACATTCCCTATGCCCTTTGACTGGAGGCCTATACTTTCCAGGCTGGTGTGGCCAGTTAAAGCTGGATTGCTAACCCCCGAGAATCGTCAGGAAGCACGAAATACCGCTTGAAAGCGAACTGCCTGCACCTGTGAAGCAATGCGTGCGCCCGCCCCTCGCCCCACGACCTTTCGACCTTTGGGCCGCCAGCACCCTCCACCTTTTTAAGGAGTTACCTCGCCCTACTGTACGGTCACTCCAGATCTTTCCCTGTGATAAGCCACTTGAGTTCAAAGGGAAGAGGCTTTATTTTGTCAAAAGCTCATTGTAGGATGAGCTCCTCGGGTAAAAACGAACTCAAACACCCAGGTGAAGAAGAAAGGCGCCAGGAGGAGAAATGCACCAGGGGCCAGATTGGTTCCTTCAACAGCGCGAGGGGCTTTTGAAGGGCTTTTGAAGGTCAGTATGCGCTTTGCATGGCCGCCAAGAGCCAGCAAATGTGCCAACTCATGAACTGTCAGAGGGGCACCTTCAGGAAAGCCTGCCGGGTCTGCACCTGGGCTGCCTGTCCACCCAGTCGCCACTGTTGATCTTCGCCTTGTCGCTGCCGCCCGGGACATGCCCTCGCAGCCTCGCCTCCTGGCCGCACTCCCAGGTGAGTACTGTGCTTTATGTCGTGGGGGCCTAAGCTGGGGAGCCTCGCTGACCTGGGGACCCAGTTCCAACGCTTCAGTAAGAATTTAGATATGCTGAAAAGCAAACAGTGTTCTCCCTTGTAATTTCATTTCCCAAGGGAGGAACGGCCGGCCCGTCCCTCGCTTTCAAGAACAGCTTGGGCAGGTTTAGTGGCTTTTGTGGATTTCAGAGAGTGTGTGAGGGGTCCCGACAGTGGCAGAGAGATTAAATCCACGGGGTGATTTGAAGCTTGTTTTGTAAGTAGTAAAATGTGGGTGTCCATGAAGCAAGTGACATTGTTAAAATGTGTTTTAGGTGGGTGTCCAGGTGGGGAGGAGAGGGAGAAGCAGAAGCATATCTGTCCTGAAGAGCAAACAAAGTCAACTATTTTAGTTCTCAAAATGTCCTCACGAGAAATCAGGTTACTCCCTGGATTTTGATAAAAATCTTAAGAAAAGTTGTGGATAACTGGCGTTGAAGTAAATTGGACCAAACTTTAAATTCAGCTAAATAACATCTGTGAAAACCACAAAGAACTATTTTGCACCCCAAAAAATTGTGTGATGGATTGCTTATGGTTCTCTGAAATGACACCATTAGAAACACAATCCCTGGTCTCACTTCAGGACCAGGTTCGCGTTGTTGCTGAACTGAGGCTAAGTGTGGAATGTGGCAGAAAGTTTGGGCCCATTTTCCCACTCTACTGAATGAACCTTATGGAGCAGCCTACCAGTGATAGATGGGGTCTAGGATTTTCATGAAAAAGAATTTGTTTCAGTTGGTGCATATGCATTTCATTCACTCATTTATTCATGTGTATGGCACATAGTTAATTGTCTGCTAAGTGCAAAGCATTGGGCTGGGTGAATAAATCACCATGAGAAATATCACAAGCCCTGACCTTAAGGCACCTGGCATCGCATTAGCAGGAAAGAGACCTCACATGCGCAGTGGGTGAGGAAACCAAGCGGTGTGGGCAAAGTCCCTGAGAGAGGAGCAAAACCAGAAGAGCTCGTTTGTGTGTAATGACTTACATTTTATGGGTAAATGTTATTTTCTGAAAATGAGGTGGAAATGGTTGGCCATTTGAGAAGTGCTGGAAAGATTTGGAGAGGCCACAGTGAAAAAGGTTGATAAAGATGATGGTCAACAAGGAACCTCAGAGAGATCTGTCTAGTGGTGGAGAGGCCTGGGTGCCTTCGGCAGGTAGCGCACACTTGTTTTGAGACTAATTTGAATCATCTTTGGGAATAGCCATGTGGAAGATGAAGACAGGGAACACATAAGAAAATTCTATGGGCCGGAAGCCACTGAACATGGCTGTCCCCAAACAGGATGCCTCTGTCTTCTAAAGAAATCATGGACTGAAAAATAATGTCTAGTCTTGCTAAGGGCACAAAAGAGATTAAAATGAACTAAGAAAATGTCATTAGTAGTGAATCTGTGTAACAGAGGAAAGAAGAGCACAATCTTTCGAAGTATGATTGAGGCAGTGGCGTGAAGTGGAATCGCAGGGTCTTACTGTAACTCTGCGTTTAACCTTCAGAGGAAAGGCCAGAATGGTTCCTAAAGAGGCTTTCCCATTTCTCCACTAGCAATGTGAGGGCTCTAATTTCACCAGATTTTTACCAACACTTTTTTGATTCTAGCTTTCCTAGTGGGTGTGAAGTGCTATTTCATTGTGGTTGAGTTTTCATTTCCTTTATGGCTACTGATGTTGAGCACCTTTTCATGTTGTTATTAGCCATTTGTATGCCTTTGAAGAAATGTCCATTTTGATTCTTTACCCACTTTTAGTTGGGTTATATGTCTTTTACTATTGAGCTGTAAGTGTTCCTTATGTAGACTACATACAAGTCCCTTACCAGATAAATGGTTTGCAAATATTTTCTCCCATTCTGTTGGGCTGTTTTTCCACTTTCTTGGTGATATGCAAGTTTTAAATTTTGATTAAATCCACAAGCCTTGTAAATGACAGATTTGGGATTCAAAGCCAGTAGTGTGCTTGTAAAAACCTAAAGTTAACCATGACCTCTACTAGTTGAGATGTCTTATTTCAGCTCAACTGACCTCTGTCTACCCCTTTTTCCCCATCCTGTGTCATATTTTTGGTATCAGCATAGGGAAAGAAAAATGGAGGTTAAAAGCTGTTTAAATAATGCGAGTAAGCCTAATATATTTGTACCTACTGAAGAAGAAACAGCATGATCGATGCTGGATGTTTAAGATGACAGCTCAACTCTCCATGTTTTTTTTTTTTTCTGTATTTCATGAGAATTCACATCTAGGAACATTTGTTTAAATGACTGTTGGAGAAAATAGCTAGTTTAAAACACTGATTTGTGGCTGCAATGAATTAAGGCAGGGGCATAAGGCTCTGTTTTTCTTTTCTAAAACTCTTTTGCCATCTGGTTCTCAGTGTCCCCTTCACATCGTTTTCAGGCTATGAAATTCTGTCCATCTTTATGAAGCTTAAGAATTGACCTTTGAGAGGAAAAGTCTTATTTTATTATGTTGGCACCACACATCATAACTCTCATTTTGCTTGGAGATCTTATTAATGTTATCACCACCATGTGCAACAAGAGATACGTCATGTTTATGCCTAGAATATTCCCTTTATTTCCAGTTATAGTTTTCCCATAAAAATCTCTATCGACAATAATCTCCATGCAGACATTAAACGTTATTGCTTGGAGCAGAAATACTAAAACAATGTGCTTATTTGGGATCCCAAGTTTTCCCCAACATTTTGAAGTGTCTAATCCCTCACAAAATACCTTTGCAGCCAGAGCAGTAGTAACTGGCTTTTCTCGTCATGGATGTTATGGGATTATGTTATCTCCATAATACATTTTGTATTCCTCCCATGTGTATTAGAGTAAATAATTCATTTTGACTCTTATAGATATTTTATATTTGTGATTGACATTATCTCAAGAGTTGTTTATTAAAAAATAGAACAATTTTGGGGGATCCAAGAGTGGTAAAAGGCAGAGACTGTACATCATACTAAGATCCAAAAAATACCTGTACACTTTTGCAAAATAAGATTTTGTTTGCCTCCCACCTATCATCTTTTTTCTATGTATAGGTCCCTTCTTGAACTGGGTTAACAGGCTGGGAAGGAGACGTTGTCTCAGGAGGCCAAGGGCAGGAGAACCTGAGGGTCCCTGGAGAACCCTAAAAGTCAAGGCCTGGGAACAAAGTCCAAAGGGTTGGTGGTGGGTACGAGAAGGAAGGTTGTAGGAATAAACCTGAAAACAAAGTCCAGTGGGGAAGTACCTGGCAGAACTAGCAGGAAGGACAGAGGAAGGAACAATTTGGTCATTTGTATAAATGCAGATGAAATGCATTAAACTTGATGCATGTGATCTGGTGCAGTGAAATGCATGAGGCACTGGATTTAGATCTAGATTCAAATCTTCCTTAGTAAACTGGCTCAGATAAGTGATTTAACTCCTCTGCACCTAAGCTTCTCATCTATTAGATGAGTATCATCATCACATCAACTTCACAGAGATAATCTTATTTAATTATCAGCACAAACAGTGTAGTATTTTCTACTATCCTGGTTTCATAGATGAAACTCAGAGAAGTTGTTTGCTTAAGGTGCTTTCCTACAGCTAGAAAGTAATAGAGCCAGGATTTTAATCCAGGTGGGTTAGGCATGCAGTCCATTAGGCCACTGGGTCAGAATGACCTGGAGCACATGTTATCATGGGAATCTGGACTCTACAGTAGACCCTCTGCATTAGCATCTCTGGGGACGGGACCCAAACATGCACTTGACCGCACCACTAAGTGACTCTCATGCTCTACATAAAAGTACTCTACAGCTTTTACTACTCAGTGTGGTCTGTGGTCCAGGATCAGCAGCATCAGCAGCCTCAGCACCACCTGTGAGCTTGTTAGAAATGTGAATTCTTAGCCCCTATCCTAGCCCTCATGAATTTGAATCTGCATGTCCTCTAACAGGATCCCCAGGTGATTCCGCACATTATGGTTCAGGAAGGCCTGTTGTACAGGTTGTGAGGATTAGAGATCCTAAATGTAAAGTGTCTACCATATTGTAGGTACTCAACAATGTTCTTTGTTACCATCCCCTTTTTGATCAAATAGAAGGTGGTTTGCTGGGAGAGCCCACAATTACAGGATTAGGAGAGACAACTGTTTAGCTCTCCTCTTCCTTCGGGATGTATGCTCAGTGCTGTTATGTTGTTTCCTAGCTTCCCACCATGTTCCACCCAAAGCTTCCTTTCCTGAAAACACAGCATGCTGTCTTACCCACAGTTTGGTGTGGACTTTGACGATATGGGGTTGATTCTTGACTTGGCTAATTATTGTCTGTTACCTTGGGAAAATTAATTAACCTTTTTGGGCCTCAATTATATCAATGATAAAAAGGATAATGATGATGGAAATAATACATTTTGTCATACTAAAACCTAGGAGTTAGTCCTGTCTGCCCCTATAATCAGTGGGGTATCAATTGGACAAGTAAGCAAGGAACATAGGCAGAGAAGTCTTAGAATCTATATTTTCTTCTTCTAAATTTTAAACATTTCATCATTTAAATAAATTTCATAAAATTATCTGTTCTGCTCTAAGGACAAAAACCTGCTTTTAGAACTAGAATGTAAATCCTATATAATAAAAGGCTAATATGCAAAGTGACCAAATGGCAGAATGACCGGTCGCTATAATGCTCACTAACCACCAGGGGGAAGATGCTCAATGCAGGAGCTGCCCCCCTGGTGGTCAGTGTGCTCCCCCTGCTCAGCCAGAAGCCAGGCTTACGGCTGGTGAGCGCGGTGGCGGGAGCCTCTCCCACCTCCACGGCAGTCGGACATCCCCCAAGGGCTCCTAGACTGTGAGAGGGTGCAGGCCAGGCTGAGGAATGCCCCCCCCCCAAGTGCACAGATTTCATGTACCAGGCCTCTAGTAATCCTATATAATAAAAGTTAAGTGTCCAGGCATCTGGTCATCTGTTCAACCAATCAAAGCATAATATGCTAATGATATGCTAAGGTCGCTCAACCGCTCGCTATGATGTGCACTGACCACCAGGGGCAGACAGTCAACTGGTTAACCAGTCATTATGACATGCACTGATCACCAGGGGGCAGATGCTCAACGCAGGAGCTGCCCCCTGGTGGTCAGTGCACTCCCGCAGGGGAGTGCTGCTCAGCCAGAAGCCAGGCTCATGGCTGGTGAGTACAGCAGAGGTGGCAGGAGCCTCTCCTGCTTCCGTGGTATCGCTAAGGATGTCCGACTGACTGCGTAGGCCTGCTCCCCCTGAGGAAGCGGGTCTAAGCCGTCAGTCAGACATCCCCCGAGGGCTCCCAAACTGTGAGAGGGCACAGGCCAGGCTGAGGGATACCCCCCCTCCTGAGTGAACAAATTTCATGCACTGGGCCTCTAGTCTATAATAAAAAATAAATTTAGATCTAAATTCACAAAATTTAAAAAATTGCCAGGATCTTTAGAAAATCATGCCATTCAATTTCTTGATTTTATGGCAGTACAAAGAGCAATTAAGTAACTTTTAAAAATGATGACAAGCTAGTTAATGGATGTGTTTGATTTTAATTGGTCTAATTGTTTTTGCAAACAGTTCTGTGTAATGCAATATTTCTAAGTAAAACATACCTCTCTTAATGAATGTTTAATAACTCCCTAGAGTACAATCATTAGTTCCATGTTTAACTGGCTTATACCTAAAAATTCTCTGCTAGAATTCAACTCAGTCAGCTTCTAGGGGTGCATTTTGTGATGGAAGGACAGTAAGAAGTTCCATTACTTTCAAAGGTGTGCTTAGCTGATTTTTTTTCCTAGTGGCCTTTTTTGTGCCTTTTACATGACACTCTTGGCTTGAATGGACTGTGTTAGAGTAGAATCAAATGGTGTTTTGAGGAAGAGCTTGGCCCAGTCTATCTGCATTCCCCAGTTCACTGCTCTTTGGATAACTGTCCCCTGTAACTTTTAAACTTCTCTTCCTTAAGGAGGCCTTCCTGGACCACCAGACTGGGACAGTCTCTCTTTTTCACATTCCCTCAGCACCCCCTACTTCCTTTCCCAGAACGGATTCATTATAGTTTTGTATGTTAAATTGTCTCTAGATCAGTGGTCCTACAGGGGACATTTGGCAACTGGAGATAGTTTTGCCTGTCACAACTGGTAGAGTTGCTACTGGTAGTTGGTAGATAGAGGCCAAACCTCCTGCCATGCACAGAACAACCCCCACAACAAAGAGTTACCCAGCCCAAACCCTCATGACACCGTGGGAAAAACCCTGGCCTGAATGGGATTGTCAGTTCCATGAGGACCGTGCAGTGGCCAAGGCTGCCTCGGTCATGTTTTCCTGGCACGGAAACAGACCTCTGGGACAGAAGAAGTATCCAGCAAGTGTTTGTGGAGTCGCCTTTCATTAATTGAATGATGGATTGAATAAAAAAGGATAGCGGCCTTTCATTTAGTACGCCAACTGTTAAAACATAGAGAGTGCTTTTGATTGTAAATATTGGTATTGGAGAATATATCAAGTTTACTGCAGCACTCTGCTTTTTAGAGGTTGGTTGACAGAATTAATAACAGTGCATTAAAAAAAGATATGTTGTTTGTGCCTTTCTGGATATGAAAAAAATAATCCCAAGATTAGGCAAAATCACTGAGCTGTGAACCTGGACCACTGTGTTCACTTTTCAATCTACTAACTAAGTTACTTATATAAACTGTGAGTAGGGGTGTCATAGTCATGGACCATTGCAAAAGGCATGTATGTACTGTAGGAGATGTTGAGAATTTTGGTCATTACATCACATATTTTTCTTATTAAGGATTCATTGGAAAAATTGCCCTCTTGTTTCTGCTGTGCTTTCAACTTGCTTTTTATCTTTACAATATTATGAATTATAGAATTGATTGTGTTTTATTTGTGGCATGGTCTACTAACAAGCTTAAATATAAATTTCTGGCTCATTGTTATCAATTGTATGGGGCATTTTGATATGCTAATTACACCCATGGCTATCTTATTTTTTTTAAATTTATTTTCCCTTTACCTTGGGAAAACACCTTGGTGCTCTGCTTTAAGTTTTTAATTCCTCTCCTCCCTCCTTTCCTTTTTTTTTCTTTTTACTTCTGTCATGCTAAATGTTTTGTAAATTTTTTTCAAAAAGACATATGTGAAGTAATTTGTTTAAACTATAAGTATTTGAATGCTTATTTTATTACAACTAGAGCTTTGTGACAAAGAAATTTATAGCATGCCTTGAACACACAAAACTTTATTGGAATGGTCATCACAAATAATGCTAACCAGTATTTCTATAACATTAAGCGCATGATACATTTACGACACTCTCCTTGCTGTTTCTGGACTCGCGTCCTAGAAAACAATCCCAGAGATGCCCTTGAGATATCTGAGCGGAGAGAGAGTGAGAGGAGCATCAGGTCTATAGTAATCAAATTGTCTCACAAGCAATGCAGCCAATTTTCTGTCAACTCAGCACATACCATGGTTTGTCACACATTTTAACTCATTTCTAACCGTTTGAGGTTTTGTTAATTCAGTTGGTTTGGCTGTCCCCTACTTACACTATACGTGAATGGGCCCTTTGCCCATTTTTCCCCCCAGGGTTCTTTCTCCTGGCCTCGGTTAAGAAAGTAATTACTATAAAAAATCACTGATTTTTAAAATTCAGCACATTCCTTGAAATTCTGGGGGTGGGCTGAGGTTGGGAACTGACAAGCAAAGAACAAACAAACAAAATATACCTATAAGCAAATCACTGAGAGGTAGTAACTACTATTATTCTGATAAATTCTTTCAGCCTTTTTATCCTATGCATTTGTAAGGGTACATTTTTTAGTGGAAATGGGATGTTGTGCATAGTGCTCTGCAATTTTTTTCTGACATTCCCTTGTTTGTGATGGTATTATGTTTCTGCCATTGAACATTGTTCTACATTATTATTTTTGGTGGCTGGGTGGTATTCCGTTGTATGGATATATCACAGTTTATTAAACAATCCAATAGACATTTACATTGTTTCCATTATAATACTATTAAATTATGGAATTCTGGTGTGTGTTGATGAACACCTGCTTTTTAAACAGCTGGATCCTGTGATCCAAAGTTAAAACATTTAATAACTTTTATTTAAAATTTATTTGAGACACAAATATGGAATGAGTGCCAATGCAGACTGATATAGCAGAGTAATTTTATAAGATACATTTACATTAATAACAGTTAAATCCTTCATTTTAATATTTAGTCAGATAAATAATTATGTTAAGGAAATTAAACAACATGTATAACCTAATTCATTTGTATGTAGAGCATGCATCTATCTAGGCTAGGGACATGAAGTTAATACAAAATCTTAATTTAAAACAACATCAGCGTTGTATCTTTACAGACCAAGAACTTCAGATGGACATTTTTTTTCTTTTTAAAGCAGACTGTAGGTTAAATATGTTAGAGATTGAATTTCAGAGAGCAAATTGTTGATTAAAATTAATGTGCCACTTTCAGGGAGGAACAGCCCAATCTTCTCTCACAAAAAAAGAATTAGGAGGACTATTTTATTTTCACAAACAACTGGAAAAGAGGTAGAGATAAAACAAATGGGGAGGGAAAAGACAGACAAATCCCTGTAGACACCCTAGATTTACAGGTGGGATTCAAAAGTGCCTGCTGTGTGAAAAAGGCACCATTATGAAGAAACTCTGCTCAGATTACTCACAGAAATAATCAAAAGGGACCCTGATGGAGCACACCCTTTCAGTATTGTCACACTGCCACAGCAAATTAAATTCATCCAGGTTGCCTTCATGGTATGCATCACTTAAAACACTTCCTGTGCTTCACCCCTAGACCCCTATGAACGACTTACCCTAAAAACAGGGGAAGAAAAAAATAACTGATTCAAGTGCAATGTTAATAAACAGCCACAGTGAAATAGAGGAACATCCGGGTTACTCTGCTGCGGTCTTAGTTTGGGGGTCAGTTTTCTGCTTTGTCACATTTGTAATCTTCTTATATTCTGGTATAAAGAGTTAATAAGAATATAGGAATCAAAAAGCATTGTCTAGATGCTACAGACAGATTGGATTTTGACTGACACATGGGTTCCTTTGAATGGGTTTTAGGACCAGGTGTTAAAAAAATTTCCCCTCTACATTCAGGAGCTCAGGAAGGACCGTTTCTACCCCATGCTGAGATTTGTAAGCAAAGGCTCTAGGAGGTTCCTCTTGTTGGGGTCTTTACTGCCATTGATTTGCAGCAGGAGAGTGAGGTCGACATATGGGCCTCATTCAGGGAGCTCTGAGCCATTCCATCTGCCCTCCGCTGCACCTCTGCAACTTAGGAGCATTTTCCCCGCAGTGTGACGATTAGAACTGCATAGCTTCCCCCCAAAAGTTGGTTCAGGGGTACCGGCCACAGCTCCAGAACTGCTCCCACAGGCTTACCTTCTGCGTCCCTGTCATTACTGCCGGAGAAGCCCGGCGACTTTTTATAGCAGACGCCAATAAGAGCATCAAGCAGATGTTCCGTTTTTCGGATGACATGAAAATGCATTGCATAAACTGGGCGTGCTGTGAAGGGACTTTGCTGTCAGACTAATTTTTAAATTACCTTTCTGCACATTGTTCTCTTTTTAGTAAGTCCCGTGGCTTCGGAAAGAACATCCAGTCTTTCTGACTTTGCTGAACAGGAAAACCCTTTTAAAAATTGAAAACTGGAAAAAAAAAAGTCTCTTTGTCTAGCCTTCCTGACCCGTAGTTGACTCACCCTTTTCTTCAGTGAGTCTAACATGCAGAGAAATAGCCCGAAGGGAAGCGTTTGAAGACTGTGCAGTGTGTGTCTTTGTGCACGTCCTGTGTGTGTGTGTGTGTGTGTGTGTGTGTGTGTGTGTGTGTTATCTGTCCCGGGGCCCAAGGGCTGTACGGGCCTTCCTGTGCTCAGAGCTCCGGCTTCTGTTGGAAGCAGGTACACAAAGCCTCCTTTAACTTCCCCGCAATGAGCGGTAAGATGAAACATGCCCGCTGATGGTTAACAGATCTGTCCCTGAAGACGCCGCTCCCCAGAACATGGCATTTGCTGACTCTGGGTGAAGTTTTCGGTATTTTCTCTCGGTGAAACGATTTGGCCAGTAGCCCTTCTGTTGATTGTCATATTCCCTAGCCAGAAACATCAGTTACCAGTTTTTTTCCTTCATCTGCTCATTAAGCCTTTTGTATATTTTCTCTTGGATTCCTAGGAATTAGTGATGACATGTGTCGTTTCCACATCCTTGAGAAAGGATACAAGGGCTAGCAATTCTTCACTTTGTAGGGTTTCAAATATCTGAGAATATTACTTCTTTTTATCTGAGAGCAAGTGAAAATAGGTAAATTCACAGTATTATTTAGCTGATTTAACTCCTATTATAGAAATAAAAATCAGGATGGTTACTTATAAATGAAATAAATACACAACTGTATTTCAAAAAAACTCATAGTAATAATTTTGTCCTTGAACAACTTTTTAAAGGTGATACAATTGGCTGACATGGGTTTCTTTTCTTCCAGTCCCTCTGAGAATGATGGCTCTGTGGAAAATCCTCTTCCGTTTTGATGGGTAATGAGAGAAAAAGGAGTGGGTAGGCCCTAGCTGGTTTTGCTGAGCAGATAGAGCGTCGGCTTGCAGACTGAAGGGTCCTGGGTTTGATTCTGGTCAAGGGCACATGCTTGGGTTGTGGGCTCGACCCCCAGTAGGGGGTGTGCAGGAAGCAGCTTGTCAGTGATTCTCTCACATCATTGATTCTATCTCTCTCTTTCCTCTCTGAAATCAATAATAATAATAATAATAATAATAACAACAACAACAACAACAACAACAAATAAAGGAGTGGGTAGGAAGGCAGAAAGCACAGAACTAGGATCCAGGGTGCTCACTCTGTTGCAAGTTGCAGTGTGGGAGATGTGCCGGAGCCTGGTTCTGTTGGACTATTAAACAATGTGTTTGTGGCTATTTTTCCAGATGCCTCCACCAGCTCTAAATCTCAGGCTCTGGTCCTGGGAAGATTCCTTTCCATACCTGGCCCATTTTCTGTGCCCGCACTGAGTTGCACAGTCAGTGGCTCTCAAGAGGCTTGTATTCCATATGGATTTCAGTCTTAGCATAGAGCTGGATTCAAACAGTTCTGTTCTGTCTGGAGGAGGGTAGACCAGAGTCCCACCAGAAGCCACAGGGCCTCCTGTGGACTTTGCTGGTGATGGAACCCCTCATGTATGTTTCCGGGTTGTTCTCTGATTGAGACCCATTTTCAACAAGAGATATACAGATGCCAAGACTTAATAGAGACCTAAATAGTGAAAATGTCCAACTCACTGCCCCTCACGGAGTCCTCTGGGTCAGGATCTTTAATAGGCACGCTGTACGTTTTCTCATTCAGTCTTATAACCTGTAGAGGAAGGGACTGCTACAATTTCTGTGTTTTTGGATGAGAAAACTGAGGCTTTGAAAGGTTAAGTCACTTGCCCAAGGTTCTGCAGCTGTGCAACCCCAGGCATTCTTTCTGCGGGGTATGCTGCCTGTATTCCCTGGTGGATCCTCCACACCATCCTCTCACCTTTGATTTCCTGGAGTCCTGTCCTCCCAATGCTCATCTGGCAAGACCCCAAGCCCTGGATTTGCCTTTTTGCTCCCAAACAGGGGCAACTGATATTTTGGGAGGGGACCCAAATTATAAAACTATTCAGATTAATACCACGAACATTCCTTGTTTTCAACCTCAGCTAGAACCTCTGCATTACCCAGCAATCCTTCTAGAGATTCTTGGTCATGTCCCGCTCTCCACAGAGTAATTTTAAACTACCACCACTCTCCTCCAGCCCCCATTCTGTCTTCAATCTCAACAGAGTCTCAAACTTCTGGGAGAAACTGAGGCTCTCTGAAAATTTCATTTATAGTTTAGCTTCTTATTGCCAGTTTCAGAGTATCAACTCTCCATCGTCCTCTAGGTCAAACCCTTCACCTTCTTTTTCCTCTTGGACCTTGTTCCATTAATCAATTCCCTCAATTCCTCTCCCTTTATTGTCTCTCTTTTCAGACATCTTCCCCTGAGCCTATAAACAAAAGCATGTCTTACCCAATCTAAACCCCAAATCGAGTTAAAAAACCACAAACCTCTACTTAGTGTCAAGTCTTTCTTTTCTTTTCACCCAAACTTACTAGAAGAATAGTCTATCGTTTTAGTCTCTGGCATCTTCTTTTCTCATTCTTTCTCCCATAGTGCTTGGCTTTTGTTCTTACCACTTGTACTCATTAGGATCTAACCTGGGAAAAAAATAAACTACTTCAGTGATTTGTTCCAAAGAAAATATAATGCAGGGAAATTTATTAGATGAGTGGCAGAGTAACTGAGAAACCAAACAGAGGATGGTGAGGAATCCCAGAGGTGGTGACAGCTGGAGCCACTACCACACTTAGAATGGAGGGACAAAGGAAAGATTGTGCTGTCAGACCATGGCCTTGGCATTACCCAGGAAGGCAAGAAGCTTGGGTTTTTTGACTTGTCCAGTGGGAGCTAAAGTCATGGAGGGAATTCAGCCTGAGAACTGCCAGCCATGTCATCCAAGGCAGAGAGAAGCAGATACCTGGCCACTCCATTCCTATCACTTTTTAATCACTCACCAATGCCTCCCATTGGCTAAACTCAGCTCAGCTGGAAGTCAGCTGGCACCAGAGCCTGGGAAGTGCAGTCTGCAGGGTCAGACATCAGGGATACAGAGTAAGAGGGAGAATGCCAAGGGGTCCTGAGGGCCAACAGATCCAGGACCATTGTATGTTTCATATCATATAAGGACTATAGTGGCTTTCCAGTGCCAAATCCAGTGAAATTTTAGTTTTTCTATTATTGGATCTCTGCTAAGTGCACTGGTGATTACGCCCTCCTTGGAACTCTCCACTTTGTTGCCTTCTGAGAGACACAGTGTCTTCATTCCATTCTGTCTGTCTTCTTTGAAGACTTCCACATCCCCATACCTACCACTTAAATATTACTGTCCTCCAGGGTATGATTCTTCATCCTCAAGGTGTTAACTTCCATGTAGATTCTAGTAATTTTCAAACACGTATCTCTAGCCCAAACCTCTCTCCTGAAATGTAGACCTGTGTTGCCAACTCTGTCTCCACAACCACTTCAAATTCAATAAGAACAAAACCAAACTCATCATCTTTCCCCTACATTTCCATTTAATTCTCCTGTTTTCTATCTCGCTTGAATAAACCACTACCCATCTGTTAACAATTGTGAGTGGTCTGATATTTTACACTACTTATAAGCTAGGCAACTTGTCATGCCTGCCACAGTTTCATGGGTCCTGGCAGAAGACACAAGGCTCCTGGGTCAGAGACAAAGGACATTCTTATGGCACAGCAAGCAGCATGAATTTTACGATCATGTAGGTCTCCCTGCTCCCCAAGTCCCACAGAGATGACCTGGAGTGATTCAGGTAGATGCTGTGCACACACTGCGTTTCAATCACTGCTGAGGAAAACTGAGCTTAGGGACTCCAGCCTTTTGGGACGAGCTCCAGGCACATCTGCAAACCTGTGCTCCAGAGGGAGACAGTATCTCACTCTCCTGGACAGTAAAAACACCTGCTCTTTGCTCTGGAGGGCTCACTCTCTAGTGAGGAAATTGTGACTTCACTCTGTGCCTCGTTCTCATGGTGACATCTGTCTCCCCTATCCTTTGGCTTCCTGTCCAGCTAAAGAGTTTTATGTTCTCATTCTTCAAGGCTTGGCTGCCTCAGATGCCACCCATCTACCTGTGCGATAGCTTTTCCTGCCTCTTGATTCTAAGAAATTCCCTATGTTTCTTTATTTCAGAGTTTGTTGCATAATAATTGTTTGTTTACTGAGTTGCCTTCAGAACCCATGCATTGTCTGCCCTCTTTGCAGCCCCCACAGGGAGCACCGGTGTCAGGTGTCCAGTGGAACTTAGTGTCATCTGATGATATAGAAGACCAAGCATGTCAAACTCAAAGGCTAACACGGGCCAAATAAACAAGGTTTAAGTTTATGTGGGCCGCAAAAACACAAAAGCTTCAATTTTCATAGAAACATAGGTTTATTTCCATAGAGACATGCTGAATACAAAGGGCTGAAATGAGTAATCGTTAACATAAAATAATAAAACATTTTAATAAAAATTAATATTTTTTTCTTGAACATTAACTTACCAGACACTGAGTAACTGCACAGATTAATAAGTGTAACACAAATAAACCTATTTTTCTTGTTCTCTGAAAGCAAAATATTTCCTGTTGTGCACACCAAACAAGTCAGTCCAAGACTAATGACATGGCAATTGGCTGCTAAAATATTCGCTGCTAGTATTAGTGGAGAGAAATAGTGCGCCTGCGCCTAAGGCGTGTAAGGGAAATGAATGCAACACAATGATAGTAATCAGTCATCAGCGAACATTGTGGTTCGTTATTAATAATTATGTATAATAGGATATTGTAAAAATTAAGTTAACGAAATTTTTATTAAAACGTTTCTTACATACCATTATATTGGCTGGGCTGCAAAAATATTCATTGTGGGTCACATGCGGCCCACGGGCCATGAGTTTGACATGCTTGATGTAGACAGTTCAGAGTGTGTTTCTTCCATAGCAGTTCCCTCTTCTGAGCAAACATTGGTTCTGTTCCTTCTAAAATGGTCTCTGATGCCAGTGAGGTTAGTACATCTGTATTTCTAAGATTCAATCTGACATATAGAAGTACTAAATTGTGGGGGCAACTTTATTTAATGAGATAGTTAAGAAAAAAAGGTTAAATAGCCCTTATTTGTTTTAGAACCCATTATGGGTTCTTGTGCTAACACCAGGTAGAAAGTCGACTACTTTCTTAAAGAGAGAAATTAGTCCCAACCATTCACCTGGTTTGGTTATTTTACTTTTCTGTCAATAATACTGAAGTATGTGCCCCCCTTTTTTTTTATAAAGATGTAAAAGAATGAGTTTAGGCTGAGTAACCTGTCTTTAATCAGATTTGGATGACATTTCAGGAGATTTTGCAGCTGGCAAGAAGAGAACCTGGCAAACACATATGCACACACATTTCAAAATGGCATCCAAACCCCCTTTTTAAAAATTACTTGAGTAGAATTCAAATTTGGTCAGGCTTCTTTCCATTTCTGCAAATTCTGGAAATTCCAAAATCACTTTGCTCCAACCTCATTGGAAAAACCATGTAACTACTTTCATAATGAGTTGATAACCAGTCAAATATTTTGTCATGCATTTCCCATAAAAAGATAAATCCCACCCACTGGAGGATTAATGGAGGAAAAGCATAAAACCACACTAAATCCCAACAATGGCGACTTTCATGAAATTGCTTTAGGTTTTATAGGGATCTTATATCAATTGGCTATTCATAAAGCATGTTACCTGAATTTTTATTGATACAAATCTTTTGGATTATATATAGTAGGCAGAGCAGTTGAGTCAAGTTCTTGGAAAATTGCTTGATTACTATTAAAGCTGATTAAAACTAAGGTTTTGATTTTAACCACAGAAAATTAGGAACTGATTTTTTTTTTATGCTTCATAGTCTGGAGGCATAAGATATTAAAATCATGCCTTAAAGTAAGTACTTTAAAGAAGACAGTGAAAGTCTTATATGTGGTTGAATTGTCTTTGTTAGTGTATGGATATTAAGTTTTTCTTAATGAAAGACTATGCAAAGTTTAAGCCAAATTTTGAAGTTTGTCTCGGGCTGAGTCTACGTGATTTACTCAGTTAATGAGTAAAAATTTAGGTTGCTTGGATGGTTCAGTGTATTTAATATGACACAATTGAGATGAATCTTTGTTTTTGACAACTAGTGATCAGATTACATTGAGTCTTTTCTTTGTTTTATCTATACACAGATAAATAAGCTATGTATATACTTTTATAATATTCTAGATATATTAGCTACTTGCTGTGACCAGTGTTTCTCACCCTAAATCATCCTATTAACAGTGTATTACGTTCTTTAAGACATCTCTGTGAATGAGTGAAAGGAAGGTGGAGCAAAGGGAGGGGCAGAAAGAGGAAGAGGGTCAGCAGCCAGTTAAGACAATTTTTCGTTGCTCCGCAGCATTAGAAAATTATTCCTGTATATTGTTTCTGGACTTTTATTTGGGTATTAAAAAATAACTCTCCGGTGTGTGGGGGGGAGGTGCTAGGGGGTAAAAGGATTGAGAAAAAAAAAAGAGAACTCATGAACGTGGACAACAGTGTGATTATTGCAGGGATGGAGGGGGATGGAGGTGAAAAAAAAAACTAACTTCTGATTTTTATTTTATTTTAAAAAGTCATATGACTTCTGAAAAAAAATTAGTTTGTATAAAATAAAACTGAAAAATAATTGCAAATCTTGGTCTCATTTAAAACAGTCTTTAAAGGAAATATGTCTTTTTAACCTCAGGATACGTGCTGAGACCCAGGCGGTCTCAGTTGACTCTGCCCTTAGAAACAAGTACCTGTAGCTCAGGTTCCTTGAAGGTCGGTTTGTGTCAGGTCACGCCGAGAGGCTGTGTGAGAATGCACAGCGTCAGTCAGCAGGAGACTTACTTGGGGAGCCTGTAATGGATAAAAACTAGACATTACCATTTTTTAAAGAAATAATTCAAAGGCCCCTTTGATAGTGGATAAATAGTTTAATCCCAAGCTATAAAAAGATAATAGCACATTATCTTCTGCGGTTTACATAATGGACTAGGGGTTTATCTTAGTCCTTCTTTTAATGTCTTGTTTGCGAAATATGCTCTCACATAAAGCCAGCTCCTGAAAGTCTGTTAAATCCCACTACACATTTTACCTGCAATTAAGGTAGTCGGCTCTATGCACATAGTACCCGGGATTAAAACATGTAGGCAGAGGTGCTAGGATTTCCTCCAGTGTGGTCATATAAGGGACTTAAAACACCCCATCAGTGTCATTTTGATATAATGGTAGAATTCTCTATTAAAATCTAAATATTTAATAATTTATTATAATTAGACACTCAGAGATACTATGTAGATATAGACTAAGAATTAAACACAAACATCAAGGTACAAATCCATTTATTTTTTTCTATAGCCGTGTATTTACTTTTAGTTTCAAGCTTGGGTTCGAGTCACAGTTTCTTGCTAGATATTTGAGATTCTCCTGCTAATTACTACTTTGTACTTCGCTGCAGGCCTGGTTTTTTTATGCTGCTTGTGGCTGATATTGCCTAACAAGTCTCTTTGAGGCTAAGAGAATTGCTATCTACAGCAGTGGCTTCTCCTCTCTTTTTCCCTCCCTAAAGCAAAAATATGAATGGTGCAATTATCCTCTTTTCAGTCAATAGCTGTCCACATTTAATTAGTGTCCTAGCTTGCTCTGTCTTCTTCAATATTCAATTAATGTTGAATAACTTAGTCACATAGCTCCTATATATTTTTTAAAGTACTTTTCTGGCCTGGGTAGTTGAGCATTGACTTATGAACCAGGAGGTCACTGTTCAGTTCCCAGTCAGGGCACATGTCCTGGTTGCAGGCTTGATCCCCAATAGGGGGTGTGCAAGAGGCAGCTGATCAATGATTCTCATCATTGATGTTTCTATCTCTCTCTCTCCCTTTCCCTTCTTTTCTGAAATCAGTAAAAATATATTAAAAAAATATATATCTGGTTACTGAATCTGCTGGATTTTTTAAAGAAAGACATCTATTTGTCTATCCATCTGCCCACTTACATACATACCACTTTGTTTAAAAAAGAATTTAAGGTGGGCTCTTAAAGGGAATATGCTGTTTAATCTGAAAATTTAAAAATACAAATTAAGTCAAATAGTAGCTCATTTGTGACAAATTAACTGCTTGCCTCATACTTTCAAGCAAAATATGAAACAAGATATTTAATGATTCAAAACATGAAAGTAACATTCTTATGAAGAATGATATTTATTAGTAACAAATCTGACACTTTTTGACTCAATAAGGAAGTGAATAGGGTCCAAATGTAAATATAGCACTTCTGTTCTGCAAATGGAAGATTCAAACATTGGCCTTTTATTTAAAGGAAGTAGAAATTAGGAATTTTTAAAAAGGGTTTGGGTCAATCAGAATGAAGTGATTTAGGAGGGAAAATGACAGCAAAATGATGATTGTTGCAAAGGCAATGACATTTACAAAAGAAAAATTTTAGTTCTCAGAAGGTAAGAGAGAGAAAGAGAAAAAAATCAGACCCTAGCAACAGCAGCAGGGGCAGCAAAAAAATGAATGAGTGTTAGACAATTGTGCTTGGCATATGGCAACATAATAATGTTTAATCACTTGCCATGGAAGTAAGCAAATACAGTTGGCCCCTGAACAATGCGGGGTTAGGGGTATGATCCCTGTGCAGTCAAAATCCATGTATAACTTTTGACTCCCTCAAAACTTAACTGCCAATAGTATACTGTACTTACTGATAGTGGTCGATGAACACATAATTTGTATGTTACATGTATTATATGTTGTATTCTTATAAAAAGTAAGCTAGAGAAAAGAAAATGCTATTAATAAAATCATGAGGAAAAAATACATTTACAATATTTATTTTAAAAATCCATGTGTAAGTGGACCAGGCCGTTCAAACCTATTGTTCAGTCAAATTGATTACGTGAAAGTAAATAGTACTATAATTTGAACTGAATAGCTGTTTTTCTCTCTAATCATACAAACATTGTAAAAAAAAAATTCCATTGAAGGGATGGATGTAGATTTTGACAGTCAGGAAATAACTAACCAGTACCCACCACTCATTACTACACAGTGTAATTGTTTACCACAGTCTAACATTATCTCTAGAAGAATGCATAATTTATTAATATGCACAATGTATAAATTATGTCATGTACATATACATTCACTTATAATATATATACATACACACACAAACAACACACACACTATATTATCTAGGACATGTCAGTATTTTTACCTTCCAGAAGTTTCCTTAGGAAAAGTATTTTCAGTAATTCACTTAACTTCAAAACAAAAGGATATTTGTTTTAGATATTACATATTTATGTTTATCATCAGCCATCCATCTAGCTCTTTTCCAAAGTCTGGTTTGGCGCTAATAGAGTGATCTTGCCAGCATGTCAGTCTCTCTCCTTCCCTCATCCAGAGGCATCCCATGGCCAGTGCTCAAGGGGAAAAGCCCTGAGGGGAAGATGAGGTGGCCTTGGCTGATGGTTTTTCCTGATGCCAGCTAATCCCAGATTATTTGTGGATCTAAAAGGAAGTAATTGAAGAAATGGAATCCTTCCAATTCCTGAGGCTGGTGCTATTCATCATTTCCTAAAATCATTTAATGTTTAGCACCCAGAAAATTGTCCATTAAATTATGACAGAAAAGTAATTCCATACCCTCTCTTTCCAGCCACTTTGGCCCCGGATTGAGTCACTGGAGCAGTGGAACATAAAATCAGGTGAAAAAGGCACCCCTTCAGAGAAGGTGACTGTCCTTGTCACTTCTCCAAGTGGACGTTTCTAAACACGATAAGGAAATATCCATGGTGGGCAACTCAAATAAATGAAAAATGACAACTATATTAATTTTTCTACCTCCTTTTGATGTTGGTCCAAAATGATGTGAAGATTAGTGGATTTAACATCAAAATGCCTTACAGACACAAGCCCTTCTTTTAGAGCTAATGACTCTTAACTCTCCCTCAGGACAAAAGGGATTCTTATACCTTCCAGAGTTCATGCCTCACTTTATTTATGTGTCAATACCAAATCTTTTTGCTATCAGCTATGTCCACCATTCTAATATGCTTATGTTTATTTTTGTACCATAGATTGAAGAAAAGTTTGGGGTAAATTTTGAAAGCTAGCTGGTTAGAACCTATCTTCTGAGAGCATGTTCACACCAGTGGAGGAAGATAGCTCTTTTCATGCTAAAGGAAAGCTAGTAAGATAAAAAAGCTGAAAAGATAATTTCCACCCCGTCCAATTCCTGGTAAAATAAGAATAAACCAGCGGATTTCATTTAACTAATAATTGGCAATTGGCAAATCCATCACAAATGAGTGAAAACTACAGATTTCTAGAGTAGCATTAAAACCAACTGGTATGTGTTTCTCTATTAGGTTCTCCTACGATGTATATTATTAGGGAGTACAGGGCACATGTGTGGGGTGGGGGATAAAAAAGAATTGTCCTAGATAGTAAGTTCAGGTTTTTCGAAGAGCAATGTATAGAAGAAAATTACAACTGGGGATTTACTTGGACTTTGCAAGCCTCATCCTCAGATTTTTGCTGACTATTTTGCCATCCTGGCCACACCATGTTATTCCAGTACAACGAGCTGGGGCAGCTAAGAATGCTGCTCGTGCAGTAGAACCAGGGGAGGAGCCCAGGACTCTGTGCCAGTTCATGGACATTAAACAAGTTTGGGTATAAAATAAGAAACCATAACTAATTAACACCAGGCAGGTGGTCTCCATGGAAATTTAAAATCCAAACTGGGTCAGCGGGGAATAGACTTGGCAGATGAAACTGTAACTGAAATGCTCCCCCAAGACCCGCCAAGCGAGCCTGGAGCCAACCGCCCCGCGCAAAAGCTTCCTGTGCCCGTCATTTCTGGGGAAGAGGAGCCAAGGACAAATGACTGCAGATCTTAGCATGAGTGTGGTTACCTTCAGATTTCAGGGCCCCGCCCCCTGCGCTCACACCGAGTTTTCTTAAATGCCAGCTTCATTTTGGGAGACAGAAGTGGGACCAGGAAGAATGCACTTATTACTAGCAGGGAGGACCATGTGTGTGTGTGTGGGGGGGGGGGGGGGGGGGGCGGGGCAGGCTGAGCTTTCAACAAAGGAGAGGGTGTGAAATTTCGCTGGAACAAGCTGGAGTTGAGAGGAGGAAATATTTAGACCCCCATCAAGAGCCAGAGCAACATCAGGTACCAATAAGAATGGAACTATCTGAGTAACAGCCAGAATCGCTGAAGTGTTGGGAGTGAAAAATAAGTTTTACTGCGACATGATTGGCAAGGGAAAGAAGGCTGAGAGGGTGAGAGGAAATGGAGAAACAGAGAGAAGGGTCTTGTCGGAGGTGTGATTTCTATCACGGTGCCATGAGAAGATGACTCAGCAGTGTGCCTCTGCTTCTCTTTCTTTCCCTCCCCGAAGGGGCACATAAAATGGGGGGATGTCAACCCTAGACAGACCCTTAGAGATGATCTCACTCATAGCCCTGGTTTTATAGCTGAAGATGCTGGGCCTGGAGGGGAAGTGTCTCCTCAAAGGCCACACGGGAAATTCTTTAGCAGAGCTGTAGCAGAGCTGTCTGGAAACCTGAGTCGCTGGTCTTTCCATCTGTTGCCCTTTCTACCTCAAGACAAGCAGATGTCATCAGTGCTGCTTTTAAAAAATTATTATTTTTTTAATCCTCACCTGAGAATATTTTTTCATTAATTTTTAGAGTGTGTGGAAGGAAGAGAGACACAGAGAGAGAAACATCAATGTGAGAGAGACACATCAATTGCATGCCTTTGCACACACTCCGATCAGGGCCAGGGTTGAGCCTGCGAGCCAGGTACATGCCCTTGACCAGAATTAAAACCGGGACCCTTCAATCCCTAGACCAACGCTCTATCCACTGAGCCAAACCAGCTAGGGCCATCAGTGCTACTTATGCATTCATTCACTTTGCTTGCCTTTAAACTCAACGGCAAACAGAGGTTCTGAACTATGTGTAGAAATAATACAGTGGATGGATAATTCCACAGGAATGGATATTAATTAGAATCTGGTAGGTGTTAAGTGGTCGGCACTGTTCTGAATTGAGCCTGGGCTCGGGGGAAAGTGTCTCTTTTTCAGGAAGATTTTACTTTTTCTGATTATGGAAAAAAAAAATCAGGATACCCATTATAGGAACTGGGAAATACAAGACTTTAATATAAGCATCACTTATTACCCAACTACTGAGAAGTAACCACTGCTGCTATTCTGATGTTTCCTTCAGGTTTTTCTAACATAGTGTGTTTTATAAAAATTAAGATCATAATATAGATATAATTTTTTAAAATCAGCTCTATTGGCTTATAATTTACATGCAGTAAAATGAACCCATTTTTCAGGGAATAGTTCCATGAGGATGTGGCAAGTGCAGCTGAAACTCCTCAGCTCTCTGTCTGCAAGGCTGCCTGTTTGCATGCAGCCGAACCTGCTCTAGGGCCCTTCATTTCTCTCTTGGTCTCTAGGATCCTTGATTTTTCTCAGGCTCTGTCTGTATCTCTGTCTCTTTGGGTGACTTTCTTTGTTTCTAGTCCTCCAGATTTTTAGTAAAGTTTCAATATTGGGAAATAATAGCCATCCCCCCTCTTTTATTTTAACCCAGATTTCTTTCTACACAGGTTCATGGAGGAGAGCGAGTTGGGAGAAATAGGAAAGAGGCTTCATAACTTATAACTAAAGATGATTTTTTAAATATTTTGCTTATACAAGACAGCTTTTCTTCCTAAGAGGAAAAGCTATACATGCTATAGAAATAATTTAGATATTTTCAGTATTTAGTCTTTCCATCCAAGAATCTGGTATATTTCACCATGGTTTTATTTCGGTGGTTTTTTGTTGTTGTTTTTTTATCTGCCTCAGAAATAGCCATTTCTTAATTTCCTTCTCACTCCCAAATCTCAAACTTACTGTTGGCCTCTTCTGAGTCATAGCCCTCACCTTAATACCATTACAAACCCCTGCCCAGCCATCATAATGATGATGATGATATTTAGAATATAGTGCATATAATTTATCACATCATTTAATCCCTTTAGCAACCTTGTGAGATGGGCCTGTCATTCTCATTTCAGAGTTGAGTATGTTTTTGTTGGTAATAGTTATAAGTATTTCTTCCTTATTTTGTTATTAATATAATCTTATTATATTAAATATTTTTTCTTCCTTCTCTTATTCCCTTACCATCTAAAGTAAGTGTTATTACTGATAGTGAACTTTCTGTCATCGTGTTTAAGTAACGGACATCAAAGGAGAAGCGTGGGCTTTACCTAAGAACTTTGCATACTCTTTTTTGGGAAAAGGTTAGTGTGTTTCCAGTTGCAGGAAGGATAGTTGGCATCATGATAGGCAGAGGTATGACCTTGTTGCTCTCTTTATTTGGAGATTAAGTGTGGGTTTAGGAGGTGCGTGTGGGTGCCAAGTGGACAAGAGGAAGACTTTAATGCTGTTTTGGTTGTCAGCCTGGCGAGACTGTAACCCCTTTATCCAGTCACACACTGATCTGGGTGTTGCTGTGAAGTTGTTTTGTAGATGTGATTAAAGTTCCTAACAGTTGACTTTAATGAGAGGCATTATTGTAGTTAGCAAGGTGGGCCTAACCTAATCAGTTGAATGGCCTACAGCGGTTCTCAACCTGTGGGTCGTGACCCCTTTGGGGGTCGAACCACCCTTTCACAGGGGTCGCCTAAGACTATCGGAAAACACATATATAATTACATATTGTTTTTGTGATTAATCACTATGCTTTAATTATGTTCAATTTGTAACAATGAAATTGGGGGTCACCACAACATGAGGAACTGTATTAAAGGGTCGCGGCATTAGGAAGGTTGAGAACCACTGCTTTAGAAGCAGAACTGAGGCTTCTCTGAAGAAGGAATTCTGCCTGTGGACAGAGGCTATTGCCCAAGCCCATGACTTCCAGGCTGCCCTTGCTTTTTTTTCTTTCTTTTTAAAAAAATCTTTATTGTTCAGATTATTACAGATGTCCCTCTGCCTCCCCCCCCTCAGAAGAGGAAGCAGATCACAGTGTTTTGAATCAGGTCCAGTTAAATGCGGCTATTTTGATTACTAGATCCAAAG
>NW_005871075.1:9769645-9858203 GCF_000147115.1 Myotis lucifugus | reverse complement strand
CCCCCCCCGCCCATAGCTCCCCTCTACCCGGTTCCCAACCCACCCCAGGTCCTTGCCACCCCACTGTCTGCATCCATAGGTACTGCATACATGCATATAAGATCTTTGTCCAATTTCTTCCCACACCCCTACACCCCCTTCCCCCCGAGAATTGTCAGTCTGCTCCATTTCTATGCCCCTGATTCTATTACAGTCACCAGTTTATTCTGTTCATCACATTTTTTATTCATTTGATTTTTAGATTCACTTGTTGATAGATATGTATTTGTTGTCACTTTTTGTTCATAATTTTTTATCTTTACCTTTTTCTTCTTCTTCCTCTTCTTAAAGAATACCTTTCAGAATTTCATATAATACTGGTTTGGTGGTGATGAACTCCTTTAGCTTTTTCTTGTCTATGAAGCTCTTTATCTGACCTTTAATTCTAAATGATAGCTTTGCTGGGTAGAGTAATCTTGGTTGTAGGTTCCTGCTATTCATCACTTTGAATATTTCTTGCCACTCCCTTCTGGCCTGCATAGTTTCTGTTGAGAAATCAACGGACAGTTGTATGAGTACGCCCTTGTAGATAACTAACTGTTTTTCTCTTGCTGCTTTTAAGATTCTCTTTGTCCTTGGCATTTTAATTATGATGTGTCTTGGTGTGGTTCTCTTTGGATTCCTCTTGTTTGGGGTTCTCTGCACTTCCTGGACTTGTAAGTGTATTTCTTTCACCAGGTAGGGGAAGTTTTCTGTCATTATTTCTTCAAATAGGTTTTCAATATCTTGCTCTCTCTCTTCTTCTGGCACCCCCATAATTCAGAAGTTGGGATGCTTGAAGTTGTCCCAGAGGCTCCTTACACTATCTTCATTTTTTGGATTTTTTTTTCTTTTTGCTCTTCCAGTTGGGTGTTTTTTGCTTCCTCATATTTCAAATCTTTGACTTGATTCTTGGGATCCTCTGGTCTACTGTTGAATCTCTGTATATTATTCTTTATTTCAGTCACTGTATGCTTAATTTCTGGCTGATCCTTTTCTGTTTTTTGTTTTTGTTTTGTTTTTTTGGCATTCTCACTAAGATACTTGAAGGTCTCACTAAATTCCTCAGAGATTTCTAGAAGATTCTTGAGTAACCTTATAACTGTGGTTTTGAACTTCATATCCAGTAGTTTGCTTTCTTCCATTTCTTTCATTTGTGACATGTTTCTTTGTCTCTGCATTTTGGCTGCTTCCCTGTGTTTGTTTCTATGTATTGGGTAGCTGCTAAGTCTCCTTGAGTTGATAGAGTGGCCTTGTGTAGTAGGTGTCCTATAGGGCCCAGTGGCTCAGCCTCCCAGTCACCTGAGGTGGACACTCTTGGTGCACCCCTTTGTGGGCTGTGTGCACAGTCTTGTTGTAGTTGAGCCTTGATTGCTGTTGGTATCACTGGGAGGAATTGACCTCCAGGCCAATTAGCTGTGAGGACCAGCTGTGTCTACAATGGAAGAGCTGCTATGAAGGAGACACCTTTATGGGGCAGGACTTGCTTCAGTGAGGCTTTGGTGCTCACTGAGTCTGCCCCTTGAGTGTGTCACTTATGGATGTGAGGAGTTATAATCTGGTATGGTCTCACACTGACCACTGGATACACTGGCTCTTGGATCTCCAAGGTGGTGCAAAGTCAGCCACTGCCTGGGGCCACCCAGCAGGAGCTACAGAGAGATCTGCAGAGTCCTGCTCTTTGGGAAGTGCCCAGATGAGGCCCAGCTGTGAAGCAAGGCAGACTGTTGCTGGCTTTGGGCCTTCTTTTGATAGCTTTGAGGCTCCTGACCCAGCTGCAGCTTGTTTGACAGGTTTTAGGCTGAAACCTGCTGCACACAGCTTGGGTGGGGTTGTAAACTGGGTAGGTTGGGGTCTCAGGGAATCTCCAGGGTGGAGCAAACAGCAATGGCTGCCAGTCAGCCCTGCACCGGGGAGGTCCCAGCACAGGAACAATGACCGTTGCGAGCACCTCTGTCTGGAAAAAGCCACCCCCACGTTCCTGCCCCAATGCCAGACAGTCCAGTTTTTCCCTGTATGTGTGTGGGTCCCCCACCCCAAGTCTCTCCCGACACTGGAGCTCAGAGCAAGTGGGAGCTTGTATCCACCCTCTCGATTAAAAAAGTGGCACATCTGGGTGCCAGCCCGTTCCGTGCCTCCACACCTGCTATCAGTCTCAATGCGCTTTCTTCTTTACCTCTCTAGTTGTAGTACTTCCACTCAGCCAGCTTTCCCGAGGTCCTGGATGATAGTTGGTCTGTATTTTAATTGTAATTTTGATGTGGTTGTGGGAGGCAGTAAGTACAGGTGTTTACCTATGCCACCATCTTGGTTCTCCCAGGCTGCCCTTTCTGATGCCCTTCCTGTTGGCTGGCCCTGTGAGTTTTGAACTTGCCAAGCCATCTCCCATGATCGTGTAAGCCAGTTGCTTACAATAGGTTTCCTAATATACTTCCTCTGCTTATTCTGACTGGTTCAGGGACAGAAAACCATGCACAGCCAGCCAGCCAGCCAGTAAGTGCCACCGATGGGGCTAGCACTCCTCACACTTGGCTCTCCCTTCCTATCGAGCAGTGTATCTATCCTCCCACTCTATTACTCTCCCTAACCCGCTGTCCTGGATTCTGCTTCATATCCTGTTTGACATTTACTCTTTGTTGAGTCATGACCTAGAGGAGAAGTTTATTGTCTATCATGTATTTTTTAAATAGTTAATTTGTGCTCTTCACTTTAACCAATGACTTGCCAATAATTACTCTATTGCCCTAGCTGATTTTGCTCAGTGGATAGAGCATCAGCCTATGGATTGAAGAGTCCCGGGTTCGATTCCAGTCAAGGGCACATGCTCAGGTTTCAGGCTCAATCCCCAGTAGGGGGAGTGCAGGAGGCAGCCAATCAATGATTCTCTCTCATCATTGATGTTCTATTTCTCTCTCCCTCTCCCTTCTTCTCTGAAATAAATAAAAATATGTTGAAAAAATAATAATTACTCTAATTTTTGTGAATTTATTGCATCCAAGTAGTGAATATGAGATTTTTAGACTTGAACTTAGCCTGAAGTTTAAGTCACTGGTGTGTGTGGAATTCCATGTATTCATTACTTTTATTGTAAGTAACCATCCATGCTTCTCTCCCCCACTGTGGGGGGACTCTCCTTGGATATGGTTCCTTGAGGAAGAATTCTTCAAACTCTTTAAACTGATAGGGACTCTCAGTTTTAAAAATGGGGAATTCGAGGGGTCTCTTACCTGAAAAAGCTTTCTCTAGGAAATTGTTGGGGAAGAGGGTACTCACTGAGGGCTGGGAGGCTGAGTACTTAAATGGTTAAGGAATTGGTTCTCAATTTTCAGATTCAGTGCCCCCTTTTTATAAGAAAGGCACATTTTTTTACATCACATCTGCTGTCTTGAAATGAGATCCATTGACAATGTAATAAACCACACACACATTAAAAAACAACAATGTACTAGCCTAACTGGAATATAGCTGAAACTAAAGGAAAGCAATTTATAATAACTTATTATAAATTTATTTTTGAACTTATTTCTGAATATAAACGTTTGGGTATGGCTATGTGAGAAAATGTAATAAGAGGTCAAGTCCTGGCCTCATCACAGAGTCAGTGTCGTTGGCACGGCTACAAATGTGGACGAAACAGACACACATGTCGTGAGAAGTGATCAATTAGTGAGGTGGTGTTTTGCTATAGTGAACAATTCTTGGTGGACTTCAGAACAAAATTAATTACAATTTTCCCTTTATTTCTATGGTGGTTAAATTTTAGGAAACACAGTATATTAAAACATGCAAAATTGAGTTCAGGTTCAGAAAATTAAAATGGGTTTTCCAGAAAGCAGAGAATTTCATTCACTCAAACCCCTGAAAGAGTTAGTACATGACGGGCATTTAGTTAATATTTGCATGAATGCATGAAAGTTTTTCATCTCCATGAACTTGGGTGGGGCATTTGAAACTCATGCAGGATGAGGGAAAATTCTCTGTGTGGGGCTACCCCAAACATTGCAGGACAGCTGGCATTTGTTGCCCGAGCTCACTGATGTCACTAGTGTTTCTAATTGTGAGAACCCCAAAAGCCACCACCACAAATTTTCAAATTGCCCCTTTGGGTAGTGCTGCTGAGAACCACAGAAATAAGTAATGATGTGGGTTCCCTGTCTGTCCATCAGATGCCTGGCAAAAGCCACTCACAGAAGTGATCCTTAGTCAGTGGGGATGGGGCGGCCCTGTTCAAGGGACTGTGTGCTTTGAAGTATGTGCACAATAATGAGGAGGTAGCTGAGGCTTTGAAAAGGGGTGTGTGAGGAAGGACACAGCCATTGCCAGCTCACGTAGATCTTTGTGTGAGGTAAAGTGCCCCCTATGGGCAGACCAGTTAGAAAAAAGGCCCTGTCTGCAGTGGTGGGAGCACACAGAAGTCACGTGACTTGGCAGGTGGCGTCCTGCCTGGATGTCAGGTGCCTCTCCTGGCCTCTGGACCCAGGTACCTTTCACAGGCCTCAACTCACATACACCTTGGCTGGCTTTCCACATGTCACAGAACCCAAGTGTTAAGAGCAAAATATCGATTCCACACTAACTGGATGGGTGACTGGCTCAGGCTGGGGTAGGCAGCTTTACATTAGCCTGGGAGAGTTAATCACCATTTGGATAAGAGGACTTACCAGTAGTGAAGGGGGCGAGACATGAGTAAAAAGTCCAGGTAAAAAGAGGGTAAGTTTAGTGAATTCCACCAACAAGTTTAGGGAACTCATCCCCTGCATTTCGTGGTAAAGATGGGTTCTACTGGAGGCTTATTTAGGTGGAGTTCATAGTGGAGGCTTGGAACTTTGGTAATCAGTGTGCTTTGGGGTGATGAAATCCTGAGGTGTATGTCAGAATTCTACATAACTGACGTGTACAGGGAAATCTATAGTTTTCTATGGTGGTGTATATTTTTGTGAGAACAGATATTCTTGTTGACTATCCAGGAAATCAAACTCCCAGGATTATAGGGCCTTCCTGGTGAGAATGAAACCAGAGAAGGTCTTGAAGGACATTTCCTTAATGCCACAATAGAACCTATTGATACATCTTATGCCAAAACATGCACTTTTTTTTTAACCACTAGTTCCTCAGGCCCCCAAGATTCTCTCCCAGCCTGAATGGACAAACATAAACATCAACAGGTTCTTATTCTTAGTCTCTGGTTTGTTTAGCTCCACATGGATCAGCCCCTTTGTTTAAACTCTTCATTTCACTGTCAGTTTGTTTCATTCTCTCATAACTTCATTGAAGGGGAGAATTCTCACTTCATGAACAGCCCACAAGGAGACACCCCAGGACCACCAGGAGGCCTTCTCCCAAACATATGGAGGGCAGGCGTATGAGTAAGCATAGGCAAAGTCATGCTGTGCAAAAAATAACATTAAGAATCTCAATGGCTTCACAGAACAAAGCTTATTTCTCTTTCACACAATGTCCCTGCAGAGCCAATTCTCTCGGGAAGTTGTGGTTTAAAATTCTGGGCTACTTCTGTCTTTGACACCTCCATCTCAACATTTTCTTTGGATACCATGGCATGGAAGATAGTTACGTAGTGTCTTAATCCAGCAATTGAATGCTTTGCCAGAAATGTGATGCTACTTCTGCTTACACAAGTAATTGGTTAGATATCGGGGAATTGTCCTCCTGTGGCCAGGAGAGGAGAAGCAGGTATGAATGAGCATTAGTAATGAAGTAATCCCTACCATGTGTACAATAGCAGATGTAATAGAGTTGTCATAACACAGCTTAAACTATGTTAAACTATGTTAACCCCAAATTTATTTTATCCACAGTTCTTGAGGCTAGAAGTCCAAGATCAGGTGCCATCAGGTTTTGTTGTTTGAGGCCTCATCATCTTTTTCCTGAGTTGCAGGACACAGATGGAAAATCTTATTCTTTTTATGTATAAATCACATGAGGTATATAAACAGATATGGTATATACTAGATGATTTGTGGGTTTGGGTTTGTCCTAATTTGTACAAGTGGGATTCCTTCATTCTTTGATTTGATGGTGGCTGGTTGGACCAGATTATACTAAAGAATAACTTGGATGTAGGCTCTAGTCATGTCCTTAGACATTATGTGTGAGTTTGGCAACTGAAAGTTGGGTAATATTGTCTCTCCTGTCGTCCAACTTCTCCCATCCGCAATCTTTTTCAATTTTCTTGTGCTTCTGTCTTCTGATGTTCTAAAAGTGGGCTCCTTCTTGTCCCTCTCCCACATAGAGGTTTATTTTTTTTCCTAAGTGATTTCCCTCACCATGAAATTTTAATACCATAGATATAGTATATACCGTATCTGTTTATATACCTCATGTGATTTATACATAAAAAGAATAAGATTTTTATCATCTCTCAAGAACCAGTTCTTGTTCCCTTTATCACCGCTGTGAGAATGCATGTTCTAGGGCCAATTAGAGGAAAGAAGGCTTGTCCAGGAGCGGATCTAAATTAGTGAGTGAAATTGTGAGCACGATGCCTTTATTCTGCATGCTGGAGATGCAGGCCAAGCACCCACACCATGGCCCCACAGTGGAGCACAGGTCATTCTGTAGCTAGAATGCCCACCTTTTCCATGTGTAGTCAAACAGAGCAGAGATATCTCAGGGTCCAGGATGTGGCCACCTCAAGAAGAGTATGCAAAATTCCTTCTTCTGAAATTGATTAGCCTCATGCCCCAGAGTATGGTAGCCCCTGGCCCTTTTGGAATGGAGTGGTTTATGTGACATAGCTAGTGAATGGGCTCAGCCATTCTAGGCTTCATTTATGTGGGCCTTTTGTTCCTCTCATGGTTTCAATCAGGAATAGCTCTCATTCTGTGTAAATAGCTTAGGAAGCAATTTCAATATTAACTCCTCAACATAAGCCTCTGTGTCCAAGTGAATCAGGTACCCTGTATATCTTCTTAGTCCTTCTCACCTATAGGATGTTTACAGTAAAGAGTGGTAAAGTTTCAAGGCAGAAACTAGTTCTAGATGATTCCCTCCACTTTAACATTCTGTCCTGTATCTACCCCAAGACAGATTTCACTAATAAAACTTCAGCTCTTGAGGGGTTCTCCCAGTTCTATGTTTTCTCCATTTCAGTGGCTGGCACGTAAGTATCACTACTCAATATTTATAGTTGGGGAAAACCATATGAATGAGTTAGATGCACTAATAACCAATATAACCAACTGGATCACCTCAACCAGGCTTATAGTTACACTTTCCCTTCTTACTTGTGTGTCAGTAGAAATCTATATGTATTATTGGTCACACACAGTTGAAAGTATTAAAGATAGTATCTTTAATCCCTGCCGTATTATTAGTACTGTTCATCAAGGTTGCATAGTTTTGATGAGGAGGGTAAATTCCAAGTAATTGTTTAGATTTACTTTAGAAATGCCATCTGTCTTGTTTATGTTGTGGCATAGCCACTGCATTTGTCCTTGAAATTGGGACTGGCTTCTCACCACTGCTCTGCGTGTGACTCAGAGTCACACAGAGCTCTTCTGTCATGAGTAAGGATGAGGTTTGTGGGACAGGCCCAGAAGATCCATGTGCCCAACATACAGTGGGGGACAACTTTGCCAGTGAGAAGTGAAAGCCCTGTTTCATGATGAAGCATGAAATATCAACAGCTGGAGTTTTTGCTCCTTAGCCAACTGGGAAGAAGGCAAGGCATGTTAAGACAGTCCCCTCTCCCCCCTTAAAAAACAATAAGACTGAGAATGTAGAAAAGCAGCAGCCTGGACAAATAAGGGGGAAGAACAATGAGCACATACCAGTATGTCAGGGTTCTGACTTGCCTGCTGGAGCCCTGCTCCAACAGCACTAGGATTCCTCTAGCCTAAACCACTCACATGTTCTCCCAGACTGTGGAATCTGCAAAGGGAACTAAAAGATTCCCTGAGTCTTGCCCGGCCGGTGTGGTTCAGTGGTTAAGCATCAACCTATGAACCAGGGGGTCACGGTTGGATTCCTAGTCACAAACACATGCTCGGGTCATAGGCTCGATCCCAGTGTGGGGCATGCAGGAGGCAGCCTATTGATGATCCTCTCTCATCATTGATGTTTCTATATCCCTCTCTCTCTCCCTTCCTCTCTGAAATGAAAAACTATATTTAAAAAAAGTAAAAGATTTCCCTGAGTCCATAGCTGTGCATTTCAAATCCCAAGCCTCTTGTCAGGTCTTCTCCTGACCGTTAGTTTTATCTGCTGGTTTACTGTTGTATTATCAACACCAACCATGGTAATCAACACCTGACACATATAGGAGTTTAGTCAAATTTTTTGAAGTAAAAGCTCCCAATGCCCAGATTCTTGTCTTGTTTCTCATGACCGAACCCCGTCCTCATCCTCCAAGCCAGCTTTGAGGGCTCTGGCTTCTTTCCATTGCTTTGCTTTGGACCATTCTTGGATTCCTTGCATTCATCGCTTCCCCTGGGACCCGAATCTGGTCATCCCAATGTCCTAGGACTTGAAGCTCTATCTCTGCAACACCTCTCCTATGGCCCTTACATGTTACTTGACATCAGTTCTCCTCTCCCTACCTGCTCCCCACTGATTTTTAAGGAACTTCCAAATCAGGTGATAGTCACTGGGGGGATAGGAAAGGCCAGAGCCAGGACTCAGCCAGCCTTGCTCCACAGGGAAGCTAAGAAGAGCGGGTCCCAGTGGTGAAGAAGAGGGGTGTCCGAGACATGGCAGGTGGATGTGTGTGCAGGCTTAACAATCTGTGGCAGGACCCAGGGAGATAGGTGACCAACCAATGTAAGACCTTTTGATGAAAGAGATCTATCTGTGACTTCCAAATTAGAGAATATTAGAAATCCTTACTACATGACCTTTCAAAACATATGTTATGGGTCCTTTGTAGTGAGTACATCTTGGTAATTCACAATCTTTCTCCAATAGGTTGAAAAAGGGCCTGACCAAGATTAGCACTGAGATATGGAATTAAAGGAAGAGTTCCTATTCTTCCCCCATTTCCCACCCTATCTCTCTCTCCATGCAGCAGGGCCATATCTGAAGACAATTTTAAGTCACTTAGCTGGGGAAGTACGAAAAGTTCTTAAAAGAAGCAATGAAGTTTGACTTTTCTCTGTCCTACCGTCTCTAAAACTAGCACAGGATAAAGTCCCAGTATTTCTCACAGAGCCGTGGGATGACAGAGGAAGCTGATTAATAGGGTCCTTTGGCTGGTTACTAGGATCCGCACCATGAACCCAGCATGGCAAGGCCAGGCTGAGTGTCATGCTTTGACCTGGCAGTTACAGTCCTAATTGGGCACAGAGTTGCACTTTCATGGCATTTAAACACTTTAAATAAACCCTACTCAAGACAGAAGGCTACTGTGTGTTTTCCTGAGGGTGTAGTCAGGGAGTAAAGAATGCAGGGGCTCTTTAAGCATAATTAGGCATTTAATTGTACATCTAGACTCACCGATGGTTTTGCACAAGCATGTGATTATGATTCACTTGAAAGTACTCCATTGATGATAGTTTGTATTCCGTTTCTGTACAAAGTAAATTAGGAAGGAAAATATTCAAAACATTTCATTCTTAAGTCCAATTTCTTTAGTTTCTTTTTAGTTCTAAATTCCCTTCAAGTTTCTAGAGAGTTAAACCAACCACCACCACAGGGAATTGCACATCTGACTCTAATAAAGCACATAAAATAGAATGTACATAACTGTGGGTCGTTTACAATTAGAGTGCAAGTATAGGACAAATATGGCGTCTGCCACCTACCAATATTCCCCTTCATCCTCTCCACCCAACTTTTCAGATTGAGAAGTCAAGGCATTGTGTCAAATCTTTTGCCTAAACCACTGAGTAGCAGAGACAGATTAGGAACATAAATTGCCCATGGGAATAAAAATTAAAAATAAATTAAAAATAAATTTAAAAAAATTGCCCATGGAACCATGTTCTTTCCTATCATCAAGCCAGGGAACCAGTGGAACATGTTAACTCCATTCTTCTAGTGTACATTTAAGACAGTAAACTGTGGATTACCTTTGAGATTTGGGTTATACACAAATATTAACTTGGATAGTTTGGTCCAATTTCTTTTATGTACTCATCTCCATGGCAGAAAGGATGAAGAAAATGGATGGGTTCCTTTTCTTGGCATTTTCACTTTTAGTTCAAGTTTGTGTGCCATGCTTTTAAATGTGCATATTTCATTGACCAGAAGCCACTTGAGTTGTGCTTGCATGGCTACATCTATACCACCCACTGCTGCTTCTCCCCTCCAGTTTTTTTTAAATTACTTTTTAAATCCTCACCTGAGAATATGTTTTTATAGATTTGAGAGAGAGAGAGGAAGTGGGGAAAGAGAGAGGCATCAATATGAGAGAGAAACATCGATCAATTGCCTCCCATATGCACCCTGACTGGGGATCAAACCCACAACCTAGGTGCTGACCAGGAATCAAACTCACAACCTTTTGGTGCACCAACCAACAGACACCCGGCCAGGGCTCCCCTCTAGTTTTTCATAATTTGGCTATCTTCAGAGCATTCCATAAAGAGTGCTATTTAAGCTGGTTTTGGCTTAATCTGACTTTGGCTTATTGCAAGAATGTGTCCCTTACAATAGACATCAATTGAATATAAAGTCCTGAGGCATGGGTAGAGAATGCCTGAATCCTCACCATGAATCTCATATTCATCAGAGGTGGATTTATATTGAGAAGACAACACATGCTTAAAAAGTAGTATTAAATGTTAATTCTTTTTTTAAAAGATTAATCAATTTGTAATGTATTTTTATTGATCTCAGAGGAAGGGAGAGGGAGAGAAAGACAGAAACATCAATGATGAGAGAGAGTCATTGATCGGCTGCCTCCTGCATGTCCCACACTGGGGATCGAGCCTGCAACCTGGGCACGTGCCCTGACTGGGAATGGAACCGTGACCTCCTGGTTCATAGGTCGATGCTCAACTACCAAGCCACGCTGGCCAGGCAAATGTTAATTCTTAAATTCCTTCTCATGAAGAAAGAAGTGGAAGCTGGGACATATACAGGTGGATTTGTCAAGAAGATTTTAGTAGGAAGTGTGGATAAGAATCACAGTGTATGTGGGGCAGCTTCTTCCAAATACAGAGATCCAGGTCCTCTGGATCAGAAATTCCAGAGAGGGGTCCAAGCATCTATATTTCCAAAGTGTTCTGTAGTGATTCTAATGTTTTTGCTGTGAGGAACCATAATGTGTCTGGGAGAATAGTCTCTTTTGGTTCTTCCTTAAATATGTTTCCTCTTTTCATGGTGCTATGTTGGTAATCATGGCATTTGAAGACCTGGATTCAATTTGTGACTGTATAATTTATTAGAATTTGTGTGAACTTGGGCAAGTTTCCCCTAAAATCTTTCATCCCCAGTGTCCTAACCTGTAGAAGGTGAGATGATAATAGGGACTCTTAGGATTAAGAGAGGATATATGCAAGGCCCTTAGTAGCGTGTCTGGTATGTACCAGCCATGAGAATGGGCTCATCAAATGTACTATTACTGTCATTCCGATAAATGTATGCCACGCACATCTCATCCATTGCCATTCTGTATTGGAGTAGTAAAAGTCTTGTATGGGACTCCTTATTCTATGTTGTAGAGAGGTGCTCCTCTTTAATCTAAATATCCAGTGTGAAACTAATAAAGAAGCATGACTTTCCTAGAATATGTGAAGTGCCTGCTGCCTGCATTTAGTCTTTGCCCCAGCTCTCTTCTGTCTCACTCTGACCCTAGCCTGGCTTTGTTAGCCAAACAAGGAGAGTAACTTCTAATGAGTCGGGACAGAAAGTGGGTTTTCCTATGGGGAAGAGGTGTGGATATCTTAAAACCTTCTTTGTAGAATCATTCTACCTCCCTCCTCTAGGACAGAGGGTCAGTGAAGATGACCATTTCATGTCAAAGAACACACTTCTCTGTGTGGTTGTGTTAGGGTCTTAATATTTGTTTCCCACCTCTGTTGGCGGTTCTTTCAGAGCAGCCTTAGCCTGTACAGGGCTTCGCAGCGCTCTGGGAACAGGGAATGTGTGTGGCAGGCAGCCCTCTGGCTCAGGCATGGGTTGTTTACCATTCTGGTTTAAATTGCCTCTTATGTACCAGTATTTATATGTGTAACAAATGGGGGCTGGCTAATTATGTGGTTCTTAGTAGGAATGGAGTCTCTTCTGGAAGCAGCTCAGTCTCTGCCCACTATTTATAGCCTTCATATGTCCCAAATTTTCCAGTTCTGATTTCAAATATTCTATCCCACTGTCTCCAGAAGTACACTTTATGCTTGTCAGACCACATGTCAATTTATGGTTTGAGAAATACAGTCACAGTATTATAACTGCCACCCTAAACACCACATTTTCTGACTGTGAGATTGGAATCTTGCCTTTTAAAAACAAATTGGACATACTTAGGAGGTGTAAAAAAATCATTTTTTTTCTTCAAATATTCTTGGTAAGCAATTGACTTGTACCTAAAAGTCATGTAGATCTGGGATTAAATGACGATGTGATCATAAAGTGTGTGATGACAGTTGACCTACTTGGCCTTCTCATGGTATATGACCAGTGGGTAGTAGAATAAAGAAATATGTTGAGTGATTTTTATGGAGACTTTCATATTACCTTACACTACAGAACTTTGATCTGAATGGGCTGTGCTTCTTGTCAATCATATATGAAGGCAGAAATTTTTGTATTCAGTGAGAAGGGGGCATATTTCTAACACTGTTTGGTTCCTACTTTGTATTGGGCAACATGACAGGCATTTTGTCTTAACCCCCAGAAGAGCACTGGGGCAGAGACAGAAGAATCCTTCATGTCACAGGTTGGAGAATTGGGACTCAGAAAGACTAAGGAGCTTGGCAAGCAGTATAGTTAGAATTAGAACTCAGGCAAATGTGACTACAAAATCTCTTTATCAATCAGGATTTCTCATGTTATTCTTTATTTTCCCCAGAATGGTACTAGATGAAATTTAACTAAAATTATTTCCCATCACCCCAAGCTCCCCATTATTTGGTTATAAGATATTTACATTTACAAATGACAGATGTCCTGCTGCCTTTGTCACAGCTCCCTATCCTGTGTCTCAGTGCTGGGCAGAGGGATGTGTTTGGGGACCTGTGTGGGTGGGAGTATTTCAGGCCAAAGGAGAGAGTGCCTTATGCAATCTTGTGCCTTGTCCATGACAAAAGCCCTCCAGTGGCTGTGCAGGCCTGGACTTAACCTTTTAACCTTCAAATCTGGTGTTTCCAATGGCACATCACCAAGCCCTTGTCGATGGAATTGTACCTCAGAAACCAAGGGACAGCTTCTTACACCATGTCCCTACCCCACCCCACATATGCCAACAGGGACCACTAATAGAATCAGTACAAATGGCAGTTGCTGGTTCCAGAAAACCCAAAGACTTCAGATACGGCCACCTCTGTCCAGTCTGTGGAAAATATCTCAATAAAATGCTTATAAGTGTAAGGATTTGGAGTGCAGCTTCTGTAAGAGGAGTGGCTCTGGGACTTAGAACAGTGCCTGACTCAAAGTTGGTGCTCAGTGAATAGTGTTCAATAAATGGATGAATTAGGGACTCAATGGCTCTCTTTTCATATTTATTACAGGAAAGTCAGTAGGCTATTATAGCATTTCATAAATTGGCAAATGTGACACTGAAATCAAAGCAGAATCTTGGTTAATGCCTTGTTGGTTGTCATGTTCAGAGATCTCTGGATGCTGCAGTAACCATGCCATCTGTGAAATCCAAGCATCCTAGCTCCTAAAACACTCCTGATATTTAACAGGCAGGTGATAGTATAATATCTGAACTCTGGCTTATCAGTAGTATGAATGAGAATTTTGCTCTTGATTGTGGGATATTCATAAATAGAAATACTATTAAAAATACTGTTTTAGACTTACTTATTGAGTGAGCCAAGATCAACACTGAGTTCTTCATAGTTATAATGATGCTAGAAGCTTTGTTTCATGAATGACTTTCTGCCACCATACTATAAGGATGCACTGAATTGCCTTTTTGGGGAAACATTGGTAGGATTTATTGCTCATGACTTTTTTGTTTTGTTACTCCTCACCCAAGGATATTTTTCCATTGATCTTTTAGAGAGAGTGGAAGAGAGAGGGTAAGACAGAAACATCAATGTGGGAGAAACACATCGATTGGTTGCCTCCTGCATGCGCCCTGACCAGGGCCCAGGCTAGAGAGGAGCCTGCAATGGAGGTACATGCCCTTGATTGGAATCGAACCTGGGACCCTTTGGTTGACACTTTATCTACTGAGCCAAACCGGCTAGGGCGCTCATGACTTTTAAGTTGCTGGAACAATCTAATAAAATTACCATTAGATAATCCAAAATATTATTGGAGACTAGAAGCTTGGCGCACAAAATTTATGCATGGGTATGGTCCCTAGGCCTGGCCTGCGATCAGGGCCATCTTCCCTGGCTGCCGGCAGCCGGCCCCACCCCCTGCCATCACCCACCTTCAGTTCCCCTGCAGGCCAGGGGAAGAGACCGAGAGGTTGACCGTTCCTGCCTGCTCACTGGCCCCGTCCCCCAACACCAGTCACTCTCTTTGTGTGGAGTGACCGGCGGGGCAGGGGCATTGGTCTGGCACTGCCTGCATTTGTTGCCACCCACCCCCAGTTCCCTGTTTGCCATTGGGTGATCAGAGCCTGCGGGCTGGGGGAAGAGACCAAGAGGTTGGCCAGCAGGCCCCTATTGGGTGATCAGGGCCTGCAGGCTAGGGGCAGCTCCTGCATTGAGCGTCTGCCCCCTGGTGGTCAGTGTGCATTATAGCGACCGGTCAGTTCTGCTATTCGGTTGATTTGCATATTACCCTTTTATTATATAGGATACTTGTTGTGTGTCTGGATTCAGCTGTTACATCTTTTCATTTTAAAACTCAAAGTATGCTTGCCCCTGGGGAAGAAAAGAGAATTTGAGCAAAAAGAACAAGTTAATCAGATATACTTGAGGGACTACGTCCTTTATTTTAGAGGGGAAAAATCAAACAAATAGGGGCTTTGCAGCAGTGGTCTTTGCTGAACTGTAAAATAGATTACCTGGGGAAAAATTTTTTTGCCTTTTAAAAATGGCTGAAAATCCATAAGCAGATTGAAAGCCTTTTCTACCACATGGCGCTGTGCTAGCAAACAAAGACTGAGATTCCAGCCACCACCAGGTCTGACAAAGATGGCAATAAAAAAAAAATGGAGGCGAGCATTCTGTTTTTATTTGCTCTGTATTTGGTGGGGCAAGATATAATTTAAAAACCAATTTGCTAGAGTGAAAAGTGAGGAATTATGGATTAACTCTTCCTAGAAGTAAATTAAACTTTCTCCTTTATTTCCCGGGACGTTGCTCCCACCCCAAGATGAAGAAGTGATCATTCACCGTGGGTTGGGCTTGACAGCTGCTAAAGGAGAGACACTTTTGGTTCTGTAGCCAGTGGTCTCATATAGAGACAGTCACAGGATGGAGTTCCCTCCTGCTGGTAAACTACTATTCCATCTGGCCAGGAGCTTAAAGGAAGAAAGGGAAGTGGAGGATGGGCACCAAAGAGGTGGGGCTATGTGTGCCAAGTTGCAGGGCACACTGGCTGATGGTGTCCCTTTCAAATGGGCAGAATCAGGGTCTCTAGTTTGCATAAATAATTTCCAACACTATCCAATCCACCACAAACCAAAAGTTTAGGGGGTAAGGAAAGTAGATAAGCCAAGGGATAAAAAAAGTGAAACTTTAAAGCAGGGGTGAGGAACTTTTTTTCTGCCAAGGGCCCTTTGGATACTTATAACATCGTTCACGGGCCATAAAATTATCAATGTAAAAATTAGCTGTATTTGGTCAAACATTTAATTAACTCACCCATAATGTCTTGGCAGGGCCAGACCAAATGATTTCTTGGGCCTTATATGGCCCATGGGCCAGATGTTCCCCAACCCTGTTTTGAAGGAAAATTTATAACAACACTGGTTTGCTTCTATAAAAGGGACTAAAATGACATAATGATTTTACTGACTTTATTGAAAACTGAATTTCCTACCACTGATTTCCTTCTTTCCTCACCTTGATAATATCTTGAAGCTGTTGTGTTGAAAACACAAATGACAAATAGTCTTAGATTGTATTTCTTTTTCTAAGTTAAATTTAACAATGCCTTGCCCTAGCCCAGTAATGGTGAACCTATGACACACGTGTCAGAGGTGACACGCGAACTCATTTTGTTGGTTGATTTTTCTTTGTTAAATGGCATTTAAATATATAAAATAAATATCAAAAATATAAGTCTTTGTTTTACTATGGTTGCAAATATCAAAAAATTTCTATATGTGACACGGCACCAGAGTTAAGTTAGGGTTTTTCAAAATGCTGACATGCCGAGCTCAAAAGGTTCGCCATCACTGCCCTAGCCAGTTTGGCTCAATGGAGACAGTGTCGGGCTACGGAGTGAAGGGTACCGGGTTCGATTCCAGTCAAGGGCACATGCCTGTGTTGGGGACTAGATCCCCAGTGGGGGGCGTGCAGGAGGCAGCTGATCAGTGATTCTCTCTCATCATTGATGTTTCTATCTCTCCTCTCTTCCTCTCTAAAAAAAAAAAAAATTAACAATGCCTTTGTTAAGTGTAAGGTTTATAAGATACTAGTACATGCCTTGCTTGAAGCTGCTGAATTTGAAATGGTGGCTTTTTGAGGAGGAATGCTATGTTAATGATATGACAGATTCTATTTAAAATTATTAAACACAAAATGGGTTTTCTTTTTTTACTCAGAAACACTAACTTCAGATTTAATGCACCATGTTACGTTTGTCATACCCAAAAGGAGTCTGATAGAAAATCACATAAGTTAGGTTCTAACCTAGCACAATGCCTAGAATATAGTTGGTGCTCAATCAGTGTTTGTGGAATAAATGAGTGAATGGCCAGGGGCATTTAGCATTCATTTAAGGACTGAACACATCAATACTCCTGACAGAGCTATGGAACTCAGTCAGCTGGCGGCCTGAGGGAACACTTTACCATTATAATTTGTTACTGATACAACTCACAGGGCAGATGCTCATTACAAGACAGAGAATTAATGAGGCCTAAGCATCTCAGTTTAATGCCTCTAGGGGCCAGTTATCTTCGTTCTGTCCCATGGCTGCATCCACAACCCATAACCTTCGCCAGCTGTCACATGCCAGGGCGTGCTCTTTGTCACACTGAGGCCCAGAAAGAGGCTGGGAGTAGATTAGCTCAGACCTACATCCACTTAGGAGAAATAAAGCGGAAGGCATGCATTCTTCAGAGAGGCCCAGTACAACAATAAATGAAGAACAGTATATTTTGCAGCCGACTGGACCGAGTGCTGTAACAACACGTGGTGGTTCTGTGTGTACAGTGCCCTGGCACGGGTGGCTATGGACAACCTGGCAACATTTGCTGAATGTGGCCTAGTTCCAAAGCTCTGACTTTAGTGAATCGCTCAACCCACAGAATTCCAAGTGGACTTGGGCATATTACAACCACGTATGCCTTCCAGAAACCCCCTTTTTCCTAAACCCATATATTTCAGGTTAGTCCAGCATTGCCTAGTAACATTCTTGGAGTAGTAGACTAGTATATTTTCTTCCTGGCAAGCCTCACCTTGATCTGCATTATCATTTAGGCCCCATCTGAAAACACCATTCATTTAAATAAGCAATAGAGACCGAAATAAAATTCCATTCATGCTTAACTCTCTGATGCGGTTTGGAAACGCTTTCTTCTTCAGCCAGTCTTATGTTACATGCTGGATGGTCTTTTCTTTGACCACCTCATAAAAAAGGGCTCATAAATACTTTTCATGTTTTATTTAAACTAGCGGTACTCCCCAAGGCACGGCGCTCCTATTTTTTTTCTTTTAAATCCTTTGTGTATTTCTAAGGCATTTCTTTACCAGTAGCAGAGGTAAAAGCATATTCAAACCTGAGAGGGCCGTGTTCTATCGCTATCAGGCCACAAATTTCCTTTACTGATAAAAAGAATTCACTTCTCAGCAAAACGTTGCCTGATTTATATGCTTTCTTTCTAAAAAGTAATCCTCTGTGAGGTATAAGTGCCAGAGGTAAAATGTATATCTTTTCTTGATGCCTCTGATACTGGAATTATGACTTTTCAGCACAAGGATGTCCTCTGATATTCTGATAAACAAGAGCTTTATTGTCTCATAACAATGTATTAACTTCTGAATAACAAGGCAGAGAAGACGGAGGAGTTGGTAGGTGTATGGGTTTGTTATGCAGTGTGTGGCTGGGTCTTAGCTAGGAGCTGACATGGTCCATCCATTCTTTCTAGCAAGTTAGGGTGGGGTCATGGCTGGCCCTTCACCTGTGCCCCAACTCACATGTGTTTCTTTTCCCTAGATCAGCATTTTTCAACCAGTGAGCTGCAAGGATTTTTTTAAAAATATATTTTATTGATTTTTTACAGAGAGGAAGGGAGAGAGATAGAGAGTTAGGAACATCGATGAGAGAGAAACATCGATCAGCTGCCTCCTGCACACCTCCTACTGGGGATATGCCCACAACCAAGGTACATGCCCTTGACCGGAATCGAAGCTGGGACCTTTCAGTCCGCAGGCCTATGCTCTATCCACTGAGCCAAACTGGCTTCGGCTGCAAGGATTTTTAAAACATGCAATACCTGACTATTTAGCACTGACCTCTTTTCCCTTAGATTGTGAAATAAAGAAACAACAACAGCCAACACAACAATAGCAGTGTGAATGAATCAAAATTATACCTTTTGTGTGTGTGTGTGTGTGTGTGTGTGTGTGTAAAATCAGTAAAAAATATATTTTTGGGGTGTGCCACAGAATTTTAGTGCTTAGTTTATGTGTACCACAGGATGAAAAAGGTAGAAAATTGCTGCCCTAGAGTATCTTAACTCTTGCTTTTATTGTTATTATGCTTGTCTTTCTCCCTTAGAAGTAAAATTTGGTTGGCTCTACCGCTGTATCCAACTATGTTCCTTATTTCAGTTTTCCATGAATTCATCATTGCTACTCCTTCCTTAAATCACAGGATCATATCAGGTTAGAAGGGAACCGAGAGATCACCTAGTCCTGCTGACCTCTCAGCACATGCATTCTTCCTTCTGTGTCCTGCATGGCTGCCCCTTCAATATTTGTTTCCATCATTTTAGGAACAGACCGTTCTCAGCTTTGCAGGTTGCATACTTATTGCTCAAATGGTGAGAGATTTGGAACATGGAGTACATCTTCGCCCCTCTGTTGGCACTTACATTGAGGGCTTATGACCTCTGGAATTTCTTATACCTGATTTTGTTAGACTTTGTCATGATTTGAAAAATGCCAGCTCTGATAATGATAGCTGTCTTATGTATACTTGTCCTTCTTTAATCCATCCTCCCAATCCATATGAACAGACATGACTTCTCTCCAAAATTCAAGGAGCCCCATTTCCCATTGCCTCCTGTTCATCTCTACCTGGATTATGTAAACGTTCTTTTTTTACTTGGCAAATCTTTATTGAGCTGCAGAGATGTTCCAGGCATTATGTTAGGCACTCATAGTACAGATGTGAACTAAACAATACTTGGCTCTCTCAGAGTGTATATCCAATGGGGTGATGGAACTTAAAGAAATATAGAACACGTCTCTCCACCCCCTTGTGTCCTACATCAGTGGGTCTCAAAGTGTATTTCCCAGAGTAGCAGCAGTATCTCCTGGGAGCTTGTTAGGAGTGCAGACTCAGTCCCTCCTCAGATCTACTGAACTGAAACTTTGGAGGGTGGGGCCCAGAAATCTGTGTTTGAACAAGCCCTCCAGATGATGCTCAAGTTTGAGAACCCTTATCTATGTGAAATCACTATAGCCTCTTAAATTAGAACCGCCATAGCAGCCTGGACTTCTCAGTCTCTCTTTTTCTTCCCCAGCCACAGTCTTGTTAATTCACCTTCAGAAATTTATTTTGCCATGAAAATCTGCCAGGGGTCAAATGCAGCAGACCCTTATGTATTGCCTGTTGTAACTTCCTAATTGGTCTCTCAGCAATCATTTACTTTCCTATCCAATTCCTCCTTCATACAGCCAATAGTTATCTTCCTATGTTAAAAATCTTGTACTGCAAAATACAGTGAAACAAATTTCCGTTGACTTCTTGTTACCTTCTGGATAAAAATCTAACCTGAGAGAGGCACATAGGGCCCTAAAAATGGAGTGGAAGGGATCCCACAGCCTTGTCTGTACACACTTTGTGAGGTTATTCTGCTTTTTTCCTAATCCCTGAATACATCACACCACCCGCTCTGATGAGTGTCTCCACAAGTAGTTCTTCATTGTGACTATACAATCGCCCCTTCCTCTCCAACCCCCACATTTTTGTCCCTGTCTCTTTCCTCTGGCAAAAATCTTATCCTTCAAAGACTATACAAATGTCACCTCCTCTGTGAAGCCTTCTCTGATTTCTGGGAGAGTTGCTTGCCGCTCTAATTCCCCACAGCACTTTGTTCATTCCTAATGGAAGCACACTTTTGTTTAATATCCATTTCGATAAGTGAGAATGTGAGACCCAGATAACATATGATTTGTCCAGGGTCACACAGCTACACAATGGCAGTCAAAAATTAACCGAGGTCTCCTGGCTACTTAGTCCAGAGTAATTTTCTCTGGGCTTACAAAATCCTGTTTGGTGTGTTTAGCGGTATGGGTAGTGAGCAATTTTTCTTTTCTTTGACATGTCTGTGAATCCAGGGGATTCTTCATGAGCCCACTTAAAGTGGGAGCCTTTGTTTTTGCTAAGTTGAGAGCTGGGGAAATTTGAGAATCATTTTATGCTGCTGGAGTCTCCTGCTGAATTCCCGTACTATCAAGATTCCCTTACAACATCTGGCCACTTTACAGGACATTTCATGGAGCAAATCAATTAACATTTTAAAAGTTGGGGCGGAGAGAAAGAAAATATGTGAATGGTAGCATAGCACTCTCCCAATTCCCTAAGAGACAGTGATGGCTGAATTGCACAAAACCTTATAACTGTTTCTATATATCACCAATTACTCTTAAATATTGTATTTTAAAATTTAAATCAGGGTCATCAGATTCTTTGGATCTTTGACAAACCATCAGTAGACATCATTTAATATGATTAGTTTTTCCTCCGATACATCCTCTCTCTGACAGTGGAGTCTGAGTCTAGGACTGTGGGTTGAGAACTTACATTTAGCCATCAAGGCCCTGGCGTAGTTCTTTCAAGATGTAGTCAGTGGATTCTGGATAAACAGGTTAAGAAAATCTTCCCAGTTGCCACTGCAAACACTTGAGCAACACTTTATATACAGAAAATAGGAGCTGCTTCTACTCGTGAGGTTAAGTCCTGCTAAATTCATTTCAAATATTTCAGACTGGTGGTTCCCACAGAGCCTCAGAAGATATGTGTGTACACACACACACACACACACACACACACTCATTTGTCTCCATCTTGAACATGCAAACTCCACAAAGATGCTGATAAAGCTGAAGTGCCTAAACAGTACTTGACACATAGTAGGTGCTCAATACACAGGTTGTAGAATAAATAAAGGAGAGTGACTTAAGAATAGTGTTAATGTTCTAATGGTCCTATTGACCTAGTGTAGTCACCATTCTACACATTTTGGGATGTTTTGTACCTAATTTCTCTCATTTGAAGACTCCTCCTCTGTAATGAGAGATGGTAGCATTTCTCTTGCAGGACTGGTGTAAGAATCAAAAGAAAAAACATTTATGAAGTGGCTGGATCCCTCATTAGTGGTTTTATGGAATTAACTGTATTTAACTTGAGTCTGTTTATTTGTGAAATGGGGCTTAACATGTTTGGCTTATGACCACTCTTAGGGTGTTAGGATCCAATAGGTCACAGATGTGAACATACAAAGATGTATATGTCATCAAGTGTAAGGCACTGTCACCGTGCGCCTTTGTTAAGGGTTGTCAAGCAATTGCCCTTCTCAGGCTCTTCACCTCATTCTATGCTAGTGACGGGTCTTGGAGAAAGTGACATTGAGATCACAAGGTTGGCTCTGTCTTTAATCACCAACCAAACATAATCAAATGAATTTCAATAAAGACCTTTTTAAAATCAAAAGGTCTTCTCTATTCTGTAACATATAAACGATGCTGAGAGTAAAGCTGACAAGAAAGATTCAGTTCTCTCCAAGTTCTCCATAACATGGGGGAGGGATTGTCCTTTTTCCACCCTCTTGGAACTTCTTTGCATGGAACATGTCATCAGTTATTTACAAGCTCTTTTCCTAATCCCTCCCCACCAGACTGCCCATCACACACACACACACACACACACACACACACACAGAGAGAGAGAGAGAGAGAGAGACAGAGAGAGAGACAGAGAGAGAGACTTTGTTTTCTCTTTCTCCTTCCCATAAGTCTTTTCCCATGCTATGGGTGGTAATGGGCTATGATCTGTTGGAAATGGGAACTCAGCAATAGCTCTAGCCCGGAGCCTCACAAGTTTGAAGAATCCAGCCAAGCTGCATGATTCTCTAAACATTCCATCGCATTAATACCTTGTGGGTCTATGGGGACCTTCATCTAAATCTCTGCAAACACTTGCCCGAGTTGGGTTAATCCTCAGTGTAGTCATGGTAAAACATTCCCACATTTTGGAGGGGCCATGAATGAAGCCCCCACTCAGCAGGGACTCTGCTCAGGAACCTGGGTGAGAAAAGGACTTGTCTACCCTGAGCTCTGCTGTCTCTCAGCACACACAGGCACACCCAGCAGATTCGTGGAGCAGGACACGGGGAGAAGACTGGGGAGTTTGTTTCAAATAAAAATAAACTTTCAAATGGAACACGACACATATTGCTTTATTTTTCATAGCTGAACAATTTTATATTTGCCAAGCAATGAAATCAAAAGAATCTGTCTCTAATCAGCTACTCTCGTTGGTCTCTGTCTGGAATGCTCCCCGTGACCAAATTAATTATTAATAAGGTTATTCATTCAATAAACATTTAATGAGCACATTCCAGGTATTGTCCTAGGTGTTAGAGAGAAAAATAAAAACAGAAATGTGGACAAAACAGTGCCTCTTGCCCACAAGGAACTTGTGTAATAATTGAGAGAGACAAATAGGTAAATAATAATAATATGTTGGTGAGCTCATTCTTCAACCTTAAAAAAAACTTCTTTGAGGAAGCTTTCCCTGAACAGTTTCTACCTACAATTATCCCTATGAATTGCCCTCCCATTATATCTGTACCTCCTTTGTGGCACTTTTCTTTTTTTTATCCTGAATTATGGTCATGAACATGCATGATTTTTCTCAGTAATCTCAAAGTCCCTTGAGTGAAAAATTTCAGATTTATGTTTATATTCTGAGAACCTTGCACAGATAAGCACTTACTAAATGTTAAATGAATGAATAAAGAATGAACAAATCCACACTGTTTTCCACAGTGACTGCACCAATTTGCAATCCCACCAACAGTGCACAAGAGTTCCCTTTTCTCTACATCCTTGCCAACATGTGTTGTTTGTTGATTTATTGGCGATAGCCACGCTGATAGTGTGAGGTAATATCTCATTGTGGTTTTAATTTGCATCTCCCTGATGATTAGAAATGTTTAGCATCTTTTCATCTGTGTATTGGTCATCTTTATGTCCTCTTTGGAGAAGTGTCTGCCATTTTTTTAATTGGATTGTTTGGATTTTGGGTGTTTTATGAATTCCTTATATATTTTGGACATTAACCCCTTATTGGATGTTTCATTGGTGAATATCTTCTTCCACTCAATAGGTTGTCTTTTCATTTTGTTGGTTTCCTTCACCATGCAAAACTCTTATTTGATGTACTCCAATTTGTTTATTTTTTTTCTTTCCCTTGCTTGAGTAGACATATTCAAAAAATATTACTAAAAGGAATGTCAAAGGGAGGAATGTCAAATGTCTTGGTTTTCCTGCCTATGTTTTCTTCTAGGAGTTTTATAATTTTATATTTAAGTCTTTAATTAATTTTAAGTTTACTCCTGTTTATGGAGTAAGAAGATAATCCAATTTCATTATTTTGCATGTGTCTGCCCAGTTTTCCCAGCACCATTTATTGAAGAGACTGTCATTACTCCATTGTATGTTCTTGCATCCTTTGTCATAGATTAATTGGCCATATAGGTGTGGATTTATTATTTTTTATTTTTAAAATTTTAGTTTTGGTTACAGTTTACATTTAATATTATTTTGTTTTAGTTTTGTGTGTACAGCATAGTGGTTAGACAATTATATACTTTACAAAGTGATCCCCCCAACATTTCAAGTACCCGCCTGACATCATAGAGTTATTATAATGTTATTGACTATATTCCCTTTGCTGTACTTTATATCCTTATGACTATTTTGTAACTACCAATTTGTACTTCTTAATTCCTTCACCTTTGTATCTTCTTCAGTTTCTTTCTTCAGTGTTTTATAGTGAAAGACCAAGTACAGGTCTTTTACTTCCATGGTTAAATTTATTCCTAGGTATGTTTTGATCAATTGTAAGTGGGATTGTTTTCTTAATTTCTTCTCCTGATAGTTTATTATTGTTGTGTAAAACTAATTTATAAATATTAATTTTGTATCCTGCTATTTTACTGAATTCATTTATTAGTCCTAATAGTTTTTTTTGCTGGCATCTTTAGGGTTCTTTCTATATAATATCATGTCACTGCAAATAATGACAGTTTTACTTCTTCCTTTCCAATTTATATGCCTTTTATTTCTGATTAAGATGTACAATTTGCCAGTTATAAAAACAGTCATGGGGATATAAAGTACAGCATAGGGAATATGGTCAATAATATTGTGGTGGCTGTGTATGGTAACAGGTGGGTGCTGGATTTATGGGGTGATAACTTCATAGTTTATGTATATGTCTAGTTGCTGTGTTGTACATCTGAAACTAGTTTGGTATTATATGTCAACTGTAATTGAAAAATAAAAAATATTTTTAAAATAAATTTAAAAAGCAAAAGAATGAGCGAGTCAAAATTTGGCCATTATGTAAGAGATGTTGTGCTATGTTCATAGCAGCATTATTTACAATAGAATATCTGGAAACAGCCCAAGTGCTCATCAGTAGATAAGTCAACAAAAAAAAGCTGTGGTACAGCCTGGCCGGTGTGGCTCAGTGTTTGAGCGTTGACCCATGAACCAAGAGTTCACTGGTTTGATTCCCAGTCAGGGCACATGCCTGGGTTGCTGGCTGGATTCTCAGTGGTGGGCATGCAGGAGGCAGCCAATCAATGTTTCTCTCTCATTGATGTTTCTATCACTAGTAGCTGAGAGAGAGGAAGGAAGGAAGTCAGTCTAAATATATAACATCTGAACATATAAAGAGAGGTCTCAACGATATTCATGAGAAGTATAAATGAGGAGTACAGTGGTTAGAAAGGATTTTTGTTCTAATTCATTTCAGTAAATAAATTGAACAAATGGCTGGATGCCCACATCATTCCTGTCTTTCATGCTTTCATGTCTCTCTGTGTTTGTGATTTCTATTGTTCTTTTGTTAATATGCCAAACTTAAAAAGTAAAAGCTTCTTCCTTATTCTCTCTCTGTTCCCAATTTATGTCTGGTGGGTGGGCTGGGATGACTTTCACTTTCTGAAGGTAAATCTTTGGTGCTGTAGGACTCAGTCTGGATCTATGTAAATTTGGAGAATTCATAATGAACAGGTGAAAAGATATGAGGAACAGGAGAAATCACAAAATCATACATATGAAGCATAGAAGCTGAGACATGCATATGGAAACAGACATAAACAAAGAACGATGCTAACTGCTGGGATATAACCAGCAGGATCCAGGTGAACAAATAAATGCCAGGGCCTAAGTGGGTGGTGATGACACAACATTATCCATAATACAGAAGGCATGTTAGAAAAAGTGTCCATTCATTTTCTGGAACTCCTCAGCAGTCTGGAAGCATGCTTGCATAAAGCTTAGTAACCAAGTGTTTAATTTTCCTTAGATGGATGCAGAACACATTTGGAGCATGGAGCTGTGGCCTCCTACTCTGCTGGGCTCTTCTCATCTTACTAGGCTGGGGAACAGCTTTCTAGTAGGTTTTTGGCATTCTGGACTCATGTACCAGATTGGGGGAGCGGGGGTTCACTTTCCTTCTGTGAGGAAGGTTGGAGCTACTTCATATACTACTGGGATCCCCTTTCAAGGAATATCTTGAACTAAACTGTCTTTTTCCTGATGGATTATGCTTTGGATCATCCTTTACCAAGGTTATAATCATGGGCTGTTAACATTTTTTTGGACTTTGATTTGGCTGGTGATTACAATGTTTTTGGAAACCTGATTTCACTTAATTTCATTTCCCTTTTCCTGTTAAGCACATCCTTGGGCTAGAAGGGAAGAACTTCAGATTATTAGAAATCTTTGTTTTGTCCTGCTGCTCAATTCAGATTGGATACCAGAGGAGAAAAGAGCTGAAACACACTCATGAGTTCTGTGGTTCCTTCCACTGGAAAACCAGAATCCATGGCCCGACCTGTCTTAGGTGGTTGGCACTAACATCAAAACAATCATCATTTAATGCTACCATAACATTACATAAGTCATTTCCTTCCCTTCTAGAATGTGGAGGGATATATGAGAAGCAAAAAAAAAAAAAATTCTGTGACTCCACTACTCATATTTTCCAATTACCCTTTCATCTGTACCAAAACATGGAGGGTGATGGTAAAAACTTGTGTAAGGATCTGGCAGTTTTGTACGCTAATGTCTCTGGTCCAGGTTCTAAAACCATTCTGGTAATTTGGAAGATCCGCTAGCAGGAGCCAATTGTTCAACAAAAGTTGTTAGTTTAATTCTTAGATGGTGGTTAGTTTGGTTTTGCTTTTAAAGAATACAAAACATACCCAGCAGGCTTCTTGCTTACTCCTTTTTGGGCAAATGTGTTTGGCATCCACGTGAAAAACAAATTAGTAGTATCTTTAGAAAACTCAACATGTTTATGATATGAAAGAAACATGATGAAAAGAAATGAACAAAGTCTTAAGGAGTAAAATTCATTTTCAGGCATAATCTTGTGAACTAATGGGAGGTAGCTTTTTCTTTGCCACCAAACAACAGGTAAAACAGATTTCATTTATTCACTCATCTATTCATTTATTCTGTTCATTTATTCACACAAATAACAATTAAGCGCCCATTATGTGCCATCTTTATCCTTACACCAATGAATCCAAGTTAACAGGACAAACCATTGCTGTCATGAAACTTTGTGTAGTGAAATCACATAATGGCGAAGCAATCTTTGATTTGAATAGCAAATGTTATTGTCACTCTCAGATTATTTTCTTTTGAAAAGAAAGCCACTATAAAAATAATCTGAGAGTGATATGGTTCTTTAAAAAGAAATTGTGCCTGGCTGGTGTGGCTCAATGGTTGAGCATCAACCTATGAACCAGGAGGTCATAGGTTTGATTCCCAGTTGGAGCACATGCCTGGGTTGCAGGTGTGATCCCCAGTATGGGGCATGCAGAAGGCATACAATCAATGATTCTCTCTCATCGTTGATGTTTCTATCTCTCTCTCCCTCTTCCTTCCTCTCCAAAATTAATAATAATATTAGAGGGGAAAAAAATTTGGTGGTGACATGGTTACTAGCATCCCCTTTATTCTCTTTAATTTCAAAGCTGAGATTGTCCAGAAGCTTCTGGAAGAGGTGGAATGTGTTAGGATGATAAAAGCAAGGTGTGACCTAAGAACAGGTTGTGCAGGTGCCAGCATGTCAGCAAGCACACGCTCTGGGGAGGATTTACTGGTCCAGCCAGGTGTGGTCCTCCATTCCTTAATGTGCCAGCTGGACTCCTCCTACCAAAGCTTGGCTCCAAGAGTTTGTTTCCAGTAAATGGGCTTTGCTTTATGTACTGGCAGATGTGCTCCATGAAAAAGCTCATCACTGGCAAAAAGTGGGCGATACACAGTCAAGTTCACCACCTTCCAATTCCTGCCTTCTCTGTGCCCCAGATCTCACCACACGCCTATTAACTTTGCACCAAACAAATAAGAACGCGTATTTATCAAATTCTTCACGTACATGTAGACCATGAACAAAGCGATCCCAAAACATCTGGTTCTCAATAAGAGCATGAGTGGCATATTTTGCCTGGGGTAACCAGGGATCAGAGAGTAACTGGGCTTTGTAAATCGCTTTTCTTGGCGGCCCATCTTTCTGGCCCCAGCAAGTGAAATAAAGATTAATAAATAAAGTCACACATGCTCACAGTTTTTTCCTCTTTTCTTTTTCACCATCTGATAGATATTGGGATAGATTTGACATCCAGTATACTTGCCAACCAATTTCAGTGCTGATGTATTTAAGAAAGATTGCTGGCATACAATGGATTTGACTTAAATACCAGTAAATAACACTCCTCCTTCCATAATATTATTCAGCAGAGATGAAAGTTAATATCTTCTGTCCCAGTGCCCAAGTCAACATGATCACTAATTGGCATTTTTCAGAGAATCAAAGAGTCAACATCAAGCTTGTGTAAATGGCTTTTAACATCTAATTTCCCACCTCAGTCATAGCGAAGTCCTATCAGTGTTTTCCTGCCAGAAAAAACTCTCACAAAAGGGAAGGGGAGGAATAATTAAAATAAAAAATGAGCCTTACATAGCACACTCTCCCTTTTTTCCTATTGACAAGAAATTGGCTCCTCAGCTTGTTAATTAACTTATAAAAACAGAAGTTTCCTGGCTATTCTCTCATTGGTTGCAGAGTGTTTGTGACTTTGAAGTCAGCCTCACTGTTGAGTGGTTGGGCATGGAGCTAATGAGATTTTACTGTTTCAAACAGCTGGTCAAATTTGGAGGCCCCAGGAGCCTAAAGGCAACTGCTGATTTACAAGGATCCTGTAATACGTGCAGTTTTGGCTGATGCTTTCGTTGTTGATTTAGGCTGGCGCAAAGGTGTAGATTTTGTGATGCTGTAAAAATGTCAAGTGATTGATTTGAGAATATGTAATGCCTATAGGTAGCTGCCACCAGGAGCCAGCATCTTGTGTGGCTCATATTTGAATATGTTTTAGGAAGGCTTGGGTTTTCAACGTGGCACTGTGTTTTAGAAGGGAAGGGTTTGGATGCATTTGGCTGTTTATTGCTGGGTGGAGCAAAAAGAGCCTTTGAAAATTATAACTCCTGTTAGCTCCTTCCCTCCTCTCTCCCTTCCTTGTTGGTAAGTACATTAGAGCAAATTCCAGAACTCCTATCATGTTACCTCTACATCCATGTATCTCTAAAAAAATGTAAGTACTTCAAAACATAAACACAATAATTCTTTGGGATCATCTGATACCCAGTTCAGCTTTACATGTTTTGTATTGTCTCAGGAGTATCTTTTTTCATTTTGTACTTTTTCATTTCATTTCTTATTCAGATCAGGATCCAAGTAAGGTCACATTATGATCTGGTTGCTACATCTCTTAATCCAGAATAGTCTCCCCGGAGGAAAGTACTGTTACCTCCATTTACAGAGAGGGAAACTGAGGCTGAAGAGGATCCACAGGGAATGCGAAACAGTGGTCTTGTAGAGTCCACATCTTTTCCTACCCTGCTTCCCTCCTTTTCCTAGTAAATCCATTCTTTCTGTTGCATTTGGATTTACTTCCTCTGGGTCTCTCCTTTCCACCTTACTATTTTATCCTAGTGGTACTTTAGTGGAATATTAGAATCTCAGAGTTTGTCCCATATTATATCCGTGTTTGTAGTTTTTCCCTGAATCATTCCAGAATAAAGGGGGGCAGAATCACAGGAACAGAGCCTAGGAGGTGAGATCCTTCTGTTTTCCTTAGTAGTTTCCAGAATTCTCTTGGGCTCTCCAGTCAGTTCTTTGGCTTTTGGTGAGAGATGGGAGGGCTACTGATAAGGAGATAGACAGGACAAGCTGACAAGTTGATTTCTCTATTCTTTTAAGTAGTTAGAGATAGGGCTTCAGTATTTAAGCCAGTAACTAGTCCAGATGCACATCAGGGACAGAATTTTTAAATTGTGTTTCCACTAATACAAGTCCAGAAAACATAACTTTCTTTCTGTAAGCAGTGAGAGCCCAGAGGAATCTCTCGCTGACCCCATGGTCTTGGTGGATCAAAGGAAAACACAGGAAACATTTTACTCTTTACCCCAGAGGCAGTCCTACCCTAATCCCACCCTCAGCCGGGCCTTCACATCTTGCCAAGAATGGGTGGTTTGTTTGAAAACCCGAGCCAGTGCCTACCTGGCCAGATCGGTGGCTTTGCTGCCCCTGGGACTTCTGCAATGATGCACCCGTGGGCCCTCTCAGACCCACCCCTCACCCACCCGGATTCTGAGCCATGCCTGCACATCAAATAGGTCTGAACTGGAGCCACTAGTCATGTGCTCACTCCCTATAGGTTCTTGCACAAGCCCCTCAGTCTCTCTAGTTGTTCCTACTCTGATGATAACCCCAATCTAGCCCTTCGGGTTACAGCAGCTATTCCTTTCTGATCTTTAGTCTCAACTGTCTCAGAGCAACTCTGGTATAAAGTTACTTCCTAGCTTTTTTCCCCTTCCTTTTATCTCTCTAAAGTACTAAATTCCTAAATCTCTTCTTATCTAGTTAATGCTATTAATTTTGTAATGACCATCTCCCTTCTTTGTGTGTGTGTATTTTTCAATTACAATTGACATACAATACTACATTAGTTTCAGATGTACAGCCCAGTGATTTGACATTCATATAACTTATGAAGTGAGAACCCCAATACATCTAGTACTCACCTGATACCATACAGAGCTATTACAGTATTTTTGACTATATTCCCTATGCTGTACTGTACATCCCCAGGCCTATTTTTAAAACTGAAAATTTGTGCTTCTTAATCCCATTCACCTTTTTCACCCATCCTCCTTACCCACCGCCTCCCATCTGGAGATTTTCAATTTGTTCATTTATTTTGTTTTTTAGATTCCACATATAAGTGAAATCATATGGTAGTTGTCTTTCTCTGGCTTATTTCACTTAGCATAATATCCTCTAGGTTTATTCATGTTGTTGAAAATAGTAAGATTTCATTCTTTTAGTGGCTAAGTAAAATTCCATTGTATATATGTACCACAAGCTTCTTTATCCATTTATTGCTTGATGGACACCTAGGTTGCTTCCATATCTTGGCTATTGAAAATAATGTTGCAATGAACATATGGTTGCATATGTCTTTTTGAGTTGGTGTTTTGGATTTCTTCGTATAAGTACCCAGAAGTGGAATTGCTGGGTCATATGGAGGTTCTACTTTAAACTTTTTGAAGAACCTCTGTACTGTTTTCATATGGAAAATGTGGCTGCACCAGTTTACAATCTCCTCAACAGTGAATGTGGGTTCCCTTTTCTACATGTCCTTGCCAACATTTTTTTTTTTTTGATTTATTGATGATAGCCAACGTCTTTCAATTTCCTTAGGTTGCTATTTATTTTCTTTTGGTATATTTTCTATGGTCTCCTCTGCATCTACTTTCCTGGTATTCCTGGGCCATGAGTTCTTCAGAGCAGGGTCTTAAGCCCGCAACCCAGGCATATGCCCTTGACCGGAATCAAACCCAGGACTCTTTAGTCCACAGGCTGATGCTCTATCCACTGAACCAAACTGGCAGGGTGTCCTGGGTTTTTACTGGGTCATCATTACATATGTAAGATTACTTATCAGGTTGATCTTAGGTCAATTACATGATCCAAAGACTTCACTCTAAAGCGCACACGTGGTCTCTTTAGGTGGTTATCTCCTACTTCCCGACTAGAGTGTGTGGCTAGCCCCACTTAAATCTGGTGTGGCCAGCCTCCTCCATAGGCTACCTCCCAGAAGCTGAGGGCAACAGCCAGACCTCTCTCTGGGCAAGGCCAAGTTCTTCAGTGGGCAGTGGCTTGGCAAGTCTCTTCACTGTTCCCAGGTCTTCCACCTCTGGAGCTCTTTTCCTGGCAAAGCCATTAAAATGAACCAGCAAGCTTGTCACTCTACAACCTCTCTTTATTTTTTTTAAAAAAATATTTTTATTGATTTCAGAGAGGAAGGGAGAGGGAGAGAGAGATAGAAACATCAATGATGAGCGAGATCACTGATTGACTGCCTTCTGCATGCCCCCCTACTGGGGATCAAGCCCACAATGGGCATGTGCCCTTGACTGGAATTGAACCTGGGGCCCTTCAGTCTGCAGGCCTACGCTCTATCCACTGAGCCAAACCAGTTAGGTCTCTACAACCTCTCTTTAAATCTTTGAATCCAAACACCATCACTTGCCATATTAAAGTAGAATCTAACATTATATGAATTCATCTAGCATGGTATGTAGTATAATATTGGCACTCAATAGACTGGAAGTTCTAATCTGTGAACCCCCTGAGATCACATGAAAAATTTGCAAGTACATTTGGGTTTGGGTTTGGGTGGGGGATCAGAGTTAACATATTTCATCGGATTTCAAAGAAGTCTGTGTCCCATAAAAGTCTGTGTCCTGGCTTAAATAACAGCAAATTTTCTTCCTGCACATCACCACTGCTGGACTAGTCCTTCATGAGCTCTAGAAGTTTTGTTTGCTATAAGGGGGACACAGAGGAGACAGTGCCTGGGCTGGCGACATAAAGTCAGTCTTGCTATCTTGGTTTACAGGCCTCTTGGGTTAATTCTGGAAGCATCAAAGCAAGCGTTTCTTCTGTCTTTCCTGTGCTCTGCAGGCCAAGAGTTTCTTGTGCTAAAATAAACAACTGGCAGTTTCATTAGACTCCACAGAAGGAAGGAAGAGGTTTATGTTTCATACCTTTTATATTATACAACAACATTACTATGCAGACTTCAATTCTTCAATCTGTTTATTTATTTAAACTTAAAAAAATAGTGCTAATGCTATAAATAGAACAAACTGTGTCCAATTCTGAGCATTTAAAATAAGTGTGCAGCCAGTAATATAGTCCCTGAAATAATAAACCACTTACCCCTGATGATATGTGTGTGTGTGTGTGCATTATCTATAATAATAAAAGCATAGTATGCTAATTAGACCAGACAGCCAAATGACCTTCTGGACATCATTCCGGACATCCTTCCGGAAGACCTTCCAGATGAAGCCATGATGGCAGGGGTGAAGCAGAGGTGGTTAGGAGCAATCAGGCAGGCAGGCAAGTAGTTATGGGTGATCAGGCAGGCAGTTAAGAGCCAGCAGTCCCGGATTGTGAGAGGGATGTCCGACTGCCAGTTTAGGCCCGATCTGGCAGTTGGACAACCCCCGAGGGATCCCGGATTGCGAGAGGGTGCAGGCCAGTCTGAGGGACCCCCCCCATGCATGAATTTTGTGCACTGGGCCTCTAGGGGGTGGGGTTCTTGTTTTTGCAGAAAAAAAAAGAAACCCTCACACTTTATTTTGCATTCCTTAAAGCTCTTATATAATCATGGAAATTATGACATATTTGTGCCAGCCAGGACTCAATTTTGTTTTACTATATTGAGAAATTTGAAGTCTGATGATAAAACAGACATCTGTTCATTTTCAATTTGTTTTATTCAGTTCTTAAAATATCTTGGTTCTTATCAGATAAGGAAACTAGTATTTGATGCTCTGTAATCCTGATTCATTCAGAAGCATTCATTGAGTTCTACCAAGAACATGATTCAGTACTAGATTCCGAGGGGAATACAAATGTGAAATGATTGCCCTTGAATTGTGTACAGTATAGTGCAGTGGTTCTCAACCTGTGGGTCACGACCCCTTTGGCGGTCGAACGACCCTTTCACAGGGGTCGCCTAAGACCATACTGCATATCAGATATTTGCATTACAATTCATAACAGTAGCAACATTACAGTTATGAAGTAGCAACGAAAATAATTTTATGGTTGGGTCACAACATGAACTGTATTTAAAGGGCCAGAAGGTTGAGAACCACTGGTATAGTGGGAAAGACTGGTGTTTGAGCTAAATCTGCTAAATGTGGTGATTAGAAAATAGGGGAAATTTTATATAAAAATTAAAATAGCTTTACAATTATTTTAGATAATACATGCACATTGGAAACTCCAGAAAATAAAGACATAATTAAGAAGTTAAAATGCTTCAAAATGCCACCATTCAGATTATTACTGTTTATGTTCATATATATTCATCTAAATATTTTACAATGCATATATGTACATAGACTGTTATTTTTTTCCCTTGGCTAAACAATATATTGTGGACTGCTTTCCATGACTATAGGTATAGTTCTACAACATTTGTTTAATGGTTGCATAGTATTTCATTGCATAGATGTACCTTAATTTTTTAAAAATGAATTCTAACATGGGCTGTGTATTAGAGATGCAATAGACAAAACGGACATACTTGTTCTCATAGAGCTAAGAGGCTAGAGAGGACTTTAGGCAATTAAACCAGCACAACTAGAGTCTGCTAATGTGATGTGGGGGAGGTAGAGGAAGGGTCTCCTGGAGCACAGAGGCAGAAGTTCCCAGCTCATAGGCACATTTAAGTGTAATTCATAGTACCTCTTCATTGGTCATCAAGCATTCTATTTTTATCGAGCCATAATTGACACGTAACACATTAGTTTTAGGTATACATCATAATGACTTGACATTTGTATATATTGCAAAATGATCACCACAATAATACCTAGTTAATATCTAACACCATATATAGTTACATTTTTTTTTTCTTATAATGGGAGCTTTAAAGAACTACTCTTAGAAACATTCAAATATGCAATACGGTATTATTCATTATAATCACCAGGTTTATAGTATATCCCCATGATTTGTTTATTTTATAACTGGAAATTTCTTCCTTTTGATCTTTTCACCCATTTTGCCTCCTTCACATCCCCTGCCTTTGGCAATGACCATTCTGCTCTTTGCATCTATAAGTCAGTTTTTTTTTGTTTTTGTTTATTTAGATTCTAAATATAAATGAAATTATAAGGAATTTAATTATTTCACTTATCATAATGCACTCTAGGTCCATCCATGTTGTTGCAAATGGCAAGATTTCATCCTTTTTATGGCTGAGTAATATTCCATTGTACATATGCACCTCTTCTTTCATTTATCCATTAATAGACACTTGTGTTGCTTCCATATTTTGGCTAACGTAAATAATGCAATAAACATAGTGGTACATATGTCTTTTTGAATTAGTGTTTTGGGTTTCTCCCGATAAACATCCAGAAGTAGAATTGATGGGTCATATGGTAGATGTATTTTTAAGTTTTTGATGAACTTCCATACTGTTTTCCATAGTGGCTACAACAATTTACCATCTCAATAGTGCACAAGGGTTCCTTTTTCTCTACATCCTCAACAATTGTCCATTCATTTATTGATGATAGCCATCTGACAGGTATAAGGTGATATCCCAGTGTCGCTTTAATTTGCATTTCCCTGATGATTAGTGATGTTCAGCATCTTTTTATATGTCTGTTGGCCATTGATATGTCTGTCCTCTCTAGAGAAATAACTTCTCTGCCCATTTTTTAACTTAGTGCTGGTTTGTTTATTTGGTTTTAAGTTGTATAAGTTCCTTATTTATTTTGGATATTAACACCTTATCAGATGTATTATTGGAAAATGTTTTCCATTCACTAGATTTGTTTTGTTTTGTTGATGGTTTTGCTGTGCAAAACCTTCTTAGTTTGCTATGGTCCCATTTGTTTATTTTTCTCTTGTTTCCTTTGCCTGAGGAGACTAAGAGGGATGTCAAAGAGTTTACTGCCTGTTTTCTCATAGGATTTTTATGGTTTGGGGTCTTACATTTTCCTTTAATCTATTTTGAGTTTATTCTTGTATATGATGTAAGAAAGTAGTTTAGTTTTATTTTTTTATGTATCTGTTCAGTTTTCCCAGCATCATTTTTTAAACTTAATTTTTAAATTATAGTTTATGTTAAATATTATTTTGTATTAGTTTTGGGTGTACAACATAGTGACTAGACAATCATATACTTTACAAAGTGTTCACCCATATATTTCCAGTACCACCTGGCATTATGAGTAGTTATTAAAATATTCATCATATTCCCTATGCTGTACTGTACATCCTATGATTATTTTGTAACTACCAATTTGTACTTCTTAATGCATTCACCTTTTCACCTACTCCTGCAATCCCTCCTCCCCTCTGTCAAACATCAGTGTGTTCTCTGTATCTATGAGTCTGTTTCTACCTTGTTGGTTCATTTATTTTGTTCATTAGATTCCACATATAGGTGATATTTATCTTTCTCTCACAGACTTATTTCACTTAGCATAATACACTTTAGGTCCATCCATGCTGTCACAAATAGTAAGATTTCATTCTTTTTTATGATTGGGTAATATTTCACGATATACATGTACCACCACTTTTTTTTATCAACTCTTCTATTAGTGGGCAATTGGGTTGCTTTCACAACTTGGATATTGTAAACAGTGCTACAAGGAACATGGGTGTGTATATATTCTTTTGAATTAGTGTTTTGGATTAGTGGGATCACTGGGCAAAAGGCAGTTTCATTTTAAATTTTTTAGGAACTTCCATACTGTTTTCCATAGTGGCTGCACCAATCTGCATCCCACCAACAATATACGAGGGTCTCCTTTTCTCCACATCCTTGCCTCTGCTGGTCTTGGAGGCATCTGGTACAGGCTATGTTGCAAACCAAGGCCAGCTTCCATTAGTGCCAGGCTTGGGGCCACTTATCAAGAGGTACAGGGCACTGGAGGGCAGCTGCTGCTTGTTTGTGTTTTATGAACCATTGAGAGGTTTTAGGAAAGTTTGCAGTGGGAGCTGAGGCAGGCGATTTGTGTGGAAAAGCCACAGAAAGAGGTTCAGATTAGGTGCCCGCGTTGTTTGGGATGGGAATCGCCAGGGCGGGGTCAATAGAGAGCTCTGACTTGGCACCCACCTGTGACTGCAGGCTGGGAGAGGGAAAGGCTCAACAAAGAAGTAATGGCACTTGCCAGCACTTCCTTCTCCAGAGAGAGCTGCCCTGATCCCTGCCCCTGCAGCCCTGCCCTGAAGCAAGGCAATTCAGTTGCTTCCCATATGTCCCTAGAGCTTTTTCAGCTGCTGCTCCTGTGCTGAGCGAGTGAGTTTGTGAGCAAGTGTAAGCCCTTAAAGACCAGCATGCCTAGGTCTCTAGAAGCCTGTTGTCTTTCTCAACACAAATCCACTTGTTTTCACTGCCAGATTTTATGGGAACTTCTTTTCCTGGCACTGGTGCCCTGGGCGGGGGAGCCCAGTGTGGGCTGGGAACCCTTGCTCCTCAGGGGGGGACCTATGCAGCTGAGATATCCCTCCTGATTCTTAACTGCCATAACCATGGGTGTGGGGCCAGCCTGGTCTGCTTCTTTACACCTCCTACCATTCTGAGTGGCTTCTTCTTTACATCCTCATTTACAGAAATTCTATTCAGCTAGACTTCAGGCAGTTCTCAACGACGGTTGTTCTGTAGGTTAGTTGTAATTTTGGTGTGGTCATGGGAGGAGGCGAGCACAGCATCTACCTACCCTGCCATCTTGACTGGAAGCCTCTGGATATACACATTTTAAAATTAATATTGAAAACATATAAATGTGGAGAAGATATTCCCAAGTTCATTTTGGTATATTGCCAAACTTGGGACCACTGAATTACATGACTTTCTTTTTCTAAATAGATTTTTATTGATATCAGAGAGGAAAGGAGAGGGAGAGGGAGATAGAAACATCAATGATGAGAGAGAATCATTGATTGGCTGCCTCCTGCATATCCCCCACTGGGGATCGAGCCCGAAATCCAGGCATGTGCCCTTGACTGCAATGGAACCAGAACCCTTCAGTCAGTCTGCAGGCTGACACTCTATCCATTGAGCCAAACCCGCTAGGGCTACAGGACTTTTAAGAATATGAATGATGGCTGTCATTTGACCCTTTTTGTCCATCAGGTTCCTACGTGAGGCCCTCAGTTCTGCCAATAACCTCCTCAGCGGCCCAGCTTAGACATCAATTCCTCCAGGAAGTATTCTTAGACATCCTAGATAGAAATATTTCCCATTAAAAGGTGCCCACCATCATATTTTAATCTGTCTACAGATTTTAAAATTTTGATCCATAATTTACACAGCTTAAGATCCCACAGTAAACATTTCCCAGTATCAGGATATCTGGCTTCTTTTGAAAACTGGATAACCTGACACCCCGAGCCAGCATTCCTACGTGGCAACAACTGGTAAGTGTTGGGAAGCAGCTGTCTACTTTGTGGGGTCACGCTCTCTTCTGACTGACACTGTCCCTACCACTTTCTGCTGGCTCCTTCCCTCTGAGGATGAATGCTTAGAGCCGATTACCATGTACATGTTCATTTCTTTCTTAGCGTGTAGAAATCCTTTTCTGAACTCCTGTCACTGTCAAAGCAAAGAATTCTTTTTTAACTGAGAGGGCCCTGGGATTTCTTTAATAGGCCTTGTGTCATTCATTTATTTATATTACTTACTGGCCATTTGTCATTTGAGTTTGCAACCCTCAGTGAACGTAATCCTGGGCATTTATGTACATAGCTCATCTCGCTTGCTATTCTATCACTTTCTCACAATATGTAGAAAACACTCCATAAATGGGCATCCAATGTCATGCTTAATTTTTATAGCAATTTTAAGGCTCAATTTCTGGAACTGTTTTAGTCATTATCCACCTTTCCTCCTGCTATCTCTTTTCTATCTATGAAACTCCCACCTGTTCTTCCACAATTTAGATTAAATGTTATGTTCTCCTAGGAGTTTTCCTAAACAAAGTAATCTCCTCCATCCCTTGTGCTGGAAGCCGCCAGCTCTGCCTTCTCCTTATTGGTGACGTCCAAATCCCCCACTCATGGCCTTTATTTCAGCAGCACCCCTTACCCCACCCTGAGAAACATGAGCGCCTCAGGGCACAGACCCTGTCAGCACCTAACACAGGGCTGGGCACCCAGTGGGTCTTCAGTACATGTTGAAAGATTACATGTCAAAGGGAACTATTTTTTCAGCATCTAATTTTCTTTCAAGTCTGTTGATGCAAGGCTGTTTGGAGCAGTCTGTTGTTTTTCCTGATTCCTGCATTTGCCTTTGTTTTTCATGGAACGCATAGCACTGATTTCCTGTAAGGCTTTGCAAATAAATATCAAGGTCAGGGGCTGGAAGCACTTGCGGAGCTATCAGGCACCTCTGGATTCCACTGGGCCCAGAAATGCTTTCAACCCCAGAGGGCAGAAGTTTTTCAAAACAAGGCTGTTCCAATAAGGGCGTGTGCTTCTTCCATCAACTCCCGCCCCTGCCTGCCTGCCTGCATTTAACCACTTTGGGAAGAATGGAAATTGTGTAAAAACTTTGCTATCTTTCAACCACTAAGTAGACTAGGTGATGGAGCCTGTGGTGATTTCTCAGTGAGAGGTTCCAACAGGCAGGAACATGGGGAGGCTGTGAAATGGGCCCTTTCTGAAGAGCCATTGGAGGGGGCAGGGCCTCCTTGGGCTCAGATCGCCCCCTCTCCCCCTTTCTCCTCCTCCATGGGGAGCTGTCTGGACTTGTGCTCACAGGGACTTTGATCCCTGCAGCTATGGGTGGAGCCTGTGCAGGCCTCAGGCACATCAGGGCTGGAACAGGGGCAGGGGATCCCATTCAATGGTTTAGCCCTTTTGATGTACAGGTTTACACACCAAACCTTCCCTCTTTCCACACCCATACTCTTTGTCTTGGCTTTCTTCTCTTTCTTCCTTTTCTTTTCCTTCTCTTCAGCACTTTGTCATTTGTCTGAAGTAGGCTCTGTGCTTGCAAACAAGGAAGTGCAGGGACACAGTCAAAGGGGTCTTGTATTAAGCACCTGGAAGCAGCCTATGGGTGCTTGGTTCATTTCAAAGGACAGAGTCCCTTCAGGGAGGTGTGAGGAGTGAGTACCTGTGGGAATCTTGGAGATGCTACAGAGGCCCTGCTCAGGGGTCCTGGAATTCAGGCTGGGGCCCACGTTCACCCTCCAGGCCCTCGTCCCCCAAGGTAAATGGAAAAGCAATATTTTCTCAATTATATGTAAAGGGCTTCGGTCTGATTACTGTACTTTCTGGGACCATCAAGGAAACCAAGTTGCTTTTCTTGCCCCTCAAAACACTGCATTTCTCTCTCTCTCTCTCTCTCTCTCTCTCTCTCTCTCTCTCTCTCTCGCACATTCACACACTCACATTCAATGATATATAAAATTAGTTTCAAAGACAGCAAGGCCTTCTACTTCTGGATTAGAAAGCTGTAGAATGAACCAACCTCAGCTGTAATCCAATTTAATTATGCACACATTTTTGTATCTGGCCGGATCTAGCAGGATCCTTTCTAGTGTTGTATTTGGAAGAGGGGAGCAAGAGGGTCGTAAAAGCCCACTCACCCACTCATGACTAACTCTGCCTCTGGGACACCTATGTTGGTGTCCTGTTTCTCTCCCTAGGGCTGCCCTAGGACAGACCTTTATTACCTCTTGATTGGATTAGCGCAGCCAGCTCTCCCATTGTCCCAATCTCCAGTTACTCTACGTTTCTCTCATTACATTGAGGGATGATGAGGTTCAGGAGCCTATAAGCATCTTATTCTTATTTTATTTCATTTAGGCCAATGAAACTGTCACCCCCTCAATGAGACTTCTGTTTGTTTCCCTAGCCAGCATTGATTGCTGTACCCTCTGGGTTTCCATCATTAGTTAAAATTCTTTGTGACCTTTGCCCCCCTAGATTGCAGGTGTCCTTGTAATTTGTAAAGACCTCATCTCAATCTGTCTTTTATCACATATCTCTCTTTCCCCACTGGGTGGCCAGTCCTGGGGACACCTCTGACACAGGGCGGAATTCTTCACTCACAGTAGTTACACCCTAGATGATTGAATGGAATTGAGTTGGGTCACAAGGATTTCAGGGGCATAAACATGGCCACTGGAAATCAGAATGGATTAGAAAAAGAAAGGCCACAGAATGGAATGTACATTTCATGAGTTGCCCAGCCCTGCTGGCAAGTGACTAGATGGAGGTTTTTCTCACATGCCTTTGTTGACCCTAAAAAATGAAATAGCCCACTTGTTTACTAGCAAAATTACTTTATTTGGGAACTAGAGGCCCAGTGCACAAAATTCGTGAAGAGGGGGGGCAGTCAGGGGGTGTCCTCCTCAGCCCTGCCTGCACCCTCTCTAATCTGGGACCCCTAGGGGAATGTCTGACTGCCGGATCGGATCTAAACCGGCAGTAGGACATCCCTCTCACAATCCTGGACCACTGGCTCCTAATCGCTCACTTTCCTGCCTGCCTGATCACCCTCACTGCCTCTGCGTGCCAGCCTGATCGCCCCTAACTGCCCCCCCTGCCATCCTGATTGCCCCTAACTGTCCCCCGCTGCTGGCCAGGTTGCCCCCAACTGCCCCCTCCCTGCCAGCCTGGTTGCTGCTAACTGCCCCCTCGCTGGCCTGGTCACCCCTTACTGTCCCCCCTGCCGGCCTGGTCACCCCCAACTGCCTCCTCCACTGCCGGCCTGGTCACCCCCAACTGCACCCCCCTCCCCTGCCAGCCTGGTTGCCTCTAACTGCCCTCCCCACCAGCCTTGTTGCCTCTTACTGCCCCGCCCTGCCAGCCTGGTGACCCCCAACTGCCCCCCTCTGCCGGCCTGGTTGCCCCCAACTGCCCCCTCTGCTGGCCTGGTCACCTCTCACAGCCCCTCTGCCGGCCTGGTTGCCCCACACAGCCTGCTGTTCAGTCATTTGGTCATCTCTCACTAACACCCCTGCCGGCCTTGTCACCCCACGCAGCCTGCTTGTTCAGTCGTTTGGTCGTCCCTCACTAACCCCCCTGCCAGCCTAGTCGTAGGCAGCCATCTTGTGAGGTTGTGAGGGTTAATTTGCATATTACCTCTTTATTATATAGGATAGCAGAGAATTGCAATTTTAGGACAAGCAAACTATGACAAAGCTGTAGGCAACTCTGGAGAACAAAGGAGAGGAGCACTCCTGCATAGAGAAAAGGGAGGAGTTGGAAAAGGCTAGTGTGAACAAAATGTCCATGGGAGGAAACCTGAAGTTCAAAGTGTAGTGGCTTCTCATTGGCTGAATCATGACAGTTTCTCATTGGCTGGGTCTGTTGCTAGGCAAGGAGAAAATCTTCCTTCCTTCTGCTGGAATAGTAAAGCAAGTTTCTTCTTGTCAAGAGATATAAGGGTAAGCTTCTTCCTTTTGGAATCTGTAATGTGTAGGTGAGTGGTAGTGAGTGAGAGCTCCCTCTGCAGGACTATTTGACTCCATTTTAAATTATGTTTCCTTGTTCATTTTCACACCTGGTTGGCAGAAAGCAATGGCTCAAATCCAACCCAAATTAAATTAGAGTCTCCACAGTGGGGCTCAAGCAGGGGCATATTCCAAAGCTTCTGGGAGATTTCAGTGGGCATCCAACTGAGAAGCACTGGCATAAGGAAATCAGGGCCTCCGTTCTTTTATGGAGTTACCCAGAGGTCACTGCAGAGTCCTGCCAAACAGATACCAGACAGAGGGAGGCAGGGAGGAATGGTGAGTGGGTGGATAGCACCAACAGGAAAATGTTAGGTCGCTCATCTCCTGTCACACCTGGTCTACCCTGTCCTCGGGGAGCCTTGGAGCTTTAGGCAAGCCAGGATAGACGATGGGAAAGGTCATGGGTGCTGGGAGAAGGGGCACTTCAATTTCAGCTGTCTGGAGGGAATCCATTTTAGGGTTCTTAGTCTAGCTCAGTGATGGCGAACCTATGACACGCGTGTCTGAGGTAACACACGAACTCATTTTTTTGGTTGATTTTTCTTTGTTAAATGGCATTTAAATATATAAAATAAATATCAAAAGTATAAGTCTTTGTTTTACTATGGTTGCAAATATCAAAAAATTTCTACATGTGACACGGCACCAGAGTTAAGTTAGGGTTTTTCAAAATGCTGACACGCCGAGCTCAAAAGGTTCGCCACCACTGAGCTAGCTATTGTCCCAAGCAACAAAGTCCCCCAGTCAAACCAGCCCACAGAACCAGAGCAGAACCACCAGGCAACAGTGTAGTCACACACTCAGTGCCTCCGGGCCTGCTGTTCCTCCACTGGAGAGTGCTCTCTGAAGGGCTTTCCCCAGCAAAGCATCCGTTTTTCTTCTGCTGCCAATAAAAATCCCCAGCGCTGTTCTTTCTCCTTCGCTTCCTTCGATTGCTTCTGACAGAGTTTGCCAGTTAGCTGAGGTCAGGATTTCCTTTTTACAAACAACCTGCTTTCAGTCAGTGGGGCCAAAGGTTTCCTAAATTACAAACCCTTTCATTTCTTCGGCTACAAGTTCTCCTGTCAGTTTGTATCATGGCACAGAATGGAAAGAAATGGAAACATGCTGAGAGACACCGAAAGAAAGGAGAACTTTTACTAAATTTCTCCTTCAGGCTGTCAAAAAACTATCCTGAGCGGGTGGACAGGACTGTTCCGGCTGCAGCTTTTGTGGCTGCGTATAGGGTGGGCACATTTTGGAGGCTGGAAAGAAATTTCTTCCAGGTCTGTAGTAAATGAACGTACAATACCCATGGCATTGTCTCTGCATTCTGTTGAATCAGTGGCCTCCTTTATATCCATTGGAATTGGGAAACACCCATGTCATATTCAGATGTTTTGAAAAGCAGACTTAAAAAGTTGTTGCAAAATGTAGGTGTGTCTGACATTTGTAAATGCTGATTGGAAGATAGATTTTAAACCAAGCTCTGGAAGGATGACAGAATTGAGGTGCTTAGATTTAAAAGAAAAAGCAGTCAGGCATCACTGGGCATCTGTGCTAACGGTGGACAGGATGCCAAATACCTTGGTGTGTGGTGACAGAGCAGGGGCCACCCCAGCTTCTCTGACCTGAGCGCTCAGTGATTCAGTTGGGGTCTTGACTCGAACTTATTTGGTGTGACCTCTTGGGCAAAGCATTTAACCCGAGTTTTGTAATGTGTAAAATGAAAGGGGCTCAACTAGACAGTACTCAGACCTAACATTTGAAGTCAAACTCAGTGTAGAAGTGTGTCAGACTGGGTGCTGATGCAGGAGCCTGTTCCTAGCCTCTTCTTTCTCTTTCTCCTATCAAGGTGGGGTGGGGCGTCATGCTCATGTATAATGAAAGCATGTATAATACAAGCTCATGTGTAATACAAGCTTATGTATAATACAAGCTCATGCATAACTTCATTGAGCCTGAAGTTAGGACAGACAGTTACAGTGCTTACCCCGTGGCTGGCAAGCCCCTCGCCCTGCACTCTGTGTGCTCCAGTCCCACGTCCCATGGTGTCTTTCTCGTCTTCCCTGCTCCACTCCTTCCCGCTCTAAGCCTCTCTCATGTTCTCCCCACCTCTTGCTCTGCTAAAGCTGACTTCAGCCTCAGGTCTCAGCTCAGACATCAGCTTTTCAGGGAAGCATTTTTCCTGCCTGCCCCATTGGTGATGCTCATTTAAGCTTGTTTTATCGCTGTAATTAATTCTTTGTTATTTGCCACTGCCCCCATCCTTGAGGTCTTGAACTAGACTGTCTTTTATATCTTGTTTCCTGGGCTAGGACAGAATAATGCAGTGAGCTTATAAGTAGCCTGTGCAGTCAAGGAGCTGGGTCTTCAGTTGGGGAGAAAAAATGTATGTGAATACTTAGCCAGCACAATAATAGGAAATATTAAATAATATGCCAGGCAGAGTCCCAAGCATGATATACGTATTAACTTAGTCATAATAATGCCCTAATGTAGATATTGTTATGCCCGTTTTACAAACAAGGAAATGAGGGCACAGAAGTTAAATAACTTGGTTAGCTAAGTCAGGGAAGCTGGGATCAGAACCCAGTCAGTCTGCCTGCAGAGGCCAGGCTCTTAACCACTAGGCCACACTATCGATCTCACAGTGGTAGTGAGAGTCCTTCCTTTGGCGGTGTCCACATTCTTCTAGTGTCTCAACTCTTCCCGCCTCCCCCCTCCCCAATCCAACCCATTAGCAAGTCCTGTCATCGCTGTCACTGAAAATAAGCCCAGATTTCCATTTCCCCATCCTAATCTGAACCTGGCCATTGCTCGCCTGGGCTGATAGCTTGTTTTCCCACCTCTCTTGCCTTCTATAGCCCCTTGTTTACCCAACAGCCCTGAGAAAACTCCTCAGTGGCCTCCCGTTCCCTTTGGAATAACACCCAAAGCCGTACTGTGACCTCAGGGTTTTCCCAGTCTCCATTCCTTTCCCAAGTCACCTCTTCTTGTCCCATGGGCATGAGTTTTACTCCCAGCGCACACTAAATGAAAGTATTTTCCCCTGAGGACCTTTGCCTATATGCTCTGCCCCTGAACTTTACATGTCGCCTACTTCTTAGCATTTTGTCTCAGTTCAAACATCTGGTCTCTGTTCATCGTTTCCAAGGAAGCTTATGCACTGTCACTTACGCATATCCCTTGTTTGAATTTTCCATAAGGAGCGTTTCCTAGTGAATGTGTCTTATTCATTAAGTCATTTCTTGTGTATTCCCACCTGCTCCAATGTCAACACCATCCTCAGGATCAGGGACCGGCTACCTTCAGCTCCTAGGACAATGCCCTCGTGGTGGGGACCCCGTGAGTCTTTATTGCAAGGAACCATAGGACTTGCCTATAAGACTCTAGATGTGGGTGGGAGAAGTTCAAGAGAAGGAACTCACACGGTGCGCCATGATGGAAAAGAAGGCTCTGCAAGGGGCAGGGCACTGGGGCTTGACCGGGTTTGGGTAGTTTGAGGGTGGAGAGTCAATGCTGGCAATGGGGGGTGCTCTAAGCCTGCAGTCACCAACCAGTGGACTGCTGCTCTAAGCAGAGATAAGGCTTATGGGTTGTTTGTTCTATTAAAGGGCCCAGTTAATGTGCATTGAAGGTTTGCTCAGAATAATAATGTGAGAGAATGTCAGGAAAAAAAGTAGACTGTATTTGGCAACTCTAGAATGTCAGGTAGAGAAATCGGGGCTCTAATCTATGCTCAAACGGGAGCCTAAACATTTTGGCCAGGAGATATCGTGCTTTAGAAAATTCATCTTTTGAGGGTATGTCCTCCATTTTGCCCATTTCCATACTTTTTTCACCCAATACCTAAACATCCCTCCACTGCCTGCCCTTGCCTCTTTAAAGACTTTCTCCAAGTATTTTTCATCTTCAGGAGTTCTGAGCATGCTCAGACCCTTCATAACGCCTGCCTCTTGTCCTGCTGCATGCATGTGAAAAATGTACATCGTGGGGCTGATAAATGGCTCAGACAACTGCATGTTGGATTTTCATGTGTTTGCATGTTGTGTGTCTAAGATGAAATCCCAGGAGGAAGCAAGTTGTGCTGGTTTAAAGCTCTCTGTCCATGAGTAACCTGGCCAACTTTTAGAACTATATCTTGTGGGCATTCTTTTTGATAAAACTGCTTTATATTGCTGTCCCTCCGGTGCATAAGTGGCTAAATCTATGCTCTGTCATTCAAGATCTTTAATGCTGAGTTCTGTTCTGTAGTAGATACATTTGAGCGAGGGTCTGGCTTATAGAGTTTTGGAGGAAGGAAAGAGCTTTTCCTTCATCTGTTCTTACGGTGAACAAAGAACCAGCTGTGAACCTTCCAGATTAGTCTCCTCAGGGACTGATGAAGCCGTTACTAGAATTGCTTCATACAACTTCTTTTGTTGGACTATGAGCATTGCAATGCAACCAGGTCCTGCTATTTCTTGTAACCAGGAGATAAAGAAGAAAATACTGACAATCAAGGAGCTTACAGTACTTCACAAATCAATTTTATTAATTTAAACACAAAATTAATGAAGAAGAATTCTGTACACAACTGTGGACACAACACACCTTTATACAATAAGGCCAAGATAAACTTTGTCTTTTCAATCTGCGGAGTACAAAAACATAAAATGAAAAGATTAAAAATTGTCAAATTCTGTTTGCTCCAAGCAAAAAACAAACAAAAAACAACCCCAAACAATTGTTAAATAATTTGGAGAATTTTCAACTGACTAATTCTAGCAGCAACATGAAGAAAGGGATAGGGTAGCTCTTTAGCTACTTTGGGTCTTAGCTGGTGTTTACCCCACCCAATATAATATTAAAGGAAATTCATCCAAAAAGTAATTTCATGACAATAAAAGGCTTTATAGATAAGAGGAACTAGTGCTCAAAGTAATCCCTTTTGGAGAAACATTTTGTATGGTACAACAAAGATGACAATTTTTATTTCCCAGATTTGTCGTGTAATATGTAAGATAGGTGAAGAGAAATATTATTTCTTGGTGATGATGACTGCCACGTCCACTGCCAGCAATGAACTTTCCTGGGAGGGTGGGTGGAGAGTAGGAAAGCAGAGGGAACATGAATGTAGAGAGTAATGCAAAGTTTTGCTAATTTCCAGATGTGTGGTGATGTCCTCCTTTATCTAAACAAGGAAATGCAGACATGATCATCTAAGCACATGAAAACTTTGCTAGTCTCCAATTCATGAACCGTTTCATTAATAAAATATATCTATCATCCACATATTTTATGTGGGAAGAAGCATTTGAATAATCATTTTTTCTGAGTACTTACATATAATACATTAGTCTTTGAAAATGAAAAAGTGAGGTTCTAAGAAGACTTTTTATTCAAATGATTAAAGACACTGCTGTATTATTTTACCAAGGCCTTCCTCACAGCACACACAAAACAATGAACTGATTGGGGGAGGGGAGATTTGGAAAATGAAATCCTATTGACACTTGACATCCATGCTTTTGGTCTTGACAACATTATCTAAAAAAACAAACAAAAACCTATTATCTACATATTTATACCCAGTACACTTCGCTAAGGCCCTGCACACGAATCTGTGCATGTACTGCCTCATACTTCTATCAAGGCATTGCTGCCTTTCAATATTTTCTAAACAATATGTAAAAGAATCATCCATTATTACAAATTTACACCAAAAATTCTTTCTGTACATGATTGTCTCAGTGATGTACATATTATACGTTTAAATTAGACATACTTTAAACTACTTTGCAATGTGCTAAAATTCAAAGTCCTTGCTGTGTCATGAGGCCAAGGCCTTTAATCGCTTATTTCTTAGGCTACTCATAGTCTCTTCAATTATTGGATGCCCACAAAGTCTGTTCAAGGGAACTGAATGGTACTCGGATTATACCTCAATAAAGCTGTTTTTTAAAAAGTCTGTTCATAAATAAGTAGAGGTGTGCAGATTACCCTGGGTATGAGACACCGAAAAGTAAACCTTCTTTGTAAGAACATCCCCCACTGGTGTTCAGGAAACATTTCCGTCTTTATTGTGCAATCAAGTTGCCGTATTGGAGAAGCTGTTTATGTCACATTGAAGATGCTAAAGACTCAGGCGTCTGCAGGTCCTTTCTTCACAGGTTTGAACCATGTAGTTAACCATGTAGTTAATGTGGCGAAGACACATTACATTGTACTAGAACATTCTCATGGCTTCTTTTCATTGGATTCACAGTACTCGAGGCAACAGCTGTTTGAAGAAATAGACGTGCGTGGGCCTTCATTTACCACGAGGGCAGAGGTGAAGGCCGACAGCAGCTGGGCGTCACCACGCTGAAATCGGTAAGTTCGCTAGTCTGGCACCGACAGGGACTCAGGCCTGCTGGGTTCGTTCATTCCCGGTCACAGGGCAGTTACGCGGTTTCAAAGTGCTATGTGGTGGTTACAGGTACTCCAGTTCCAAGGCGTGGTGGAGGGCCATGAGGTCCGAGTGGCTGGAGATCCTCCAGAAGGGCATGGCGTGCTGGGGAAGGGCAGACACGGGTGAGGACAGACCAGTCTCCCAGTCCCAGCCCCAGCCCTGAAACCTGCCTTTGCAGTCCACTCCAGTGCTCCTCCCCCTCACTGCCAGCTAAGATCTTAACATCACAGCTGTTTAAGCCAAAAATCCAAACTGAATGCTCCCCTAAGAACACTGGGCTGCATTTTAAAATGTGAGATTTCTTGAGTAGATCTACACCGTGACTTGAACGCAAATTTCAAACGTAGATAAAACAGTAGCTATGATTGAAACTTTGTCAAAAACCATTGCCTTGGGAAATATGTATTCAGTGGATATTTAATGCTGAAGGTCTAAGAAGTTTTCCTCAGTGGGTAGTATTTTACAAAGCTTTATTTTAGTCATGTAAGAAGCAACTTTTTTTTCATTTATTTCTATTAGGCATTCTTTGCTTGACATTAAAATGGTTTTACCACTTGGGAAAACCTTAAAAGAACATTTTTAAAGGTTTTTTTAAAAATATAATTCATTGATTTTTTTTTTTACAGAGAGGAAGGGAGAGAAATAGAGAGTTAGAAACATCTCTTAGACTAGAAAAACAGGCTGTACTATTTTGCATTCATCCATTCATGAATGTTTTGAATTTGCAGGCATGGTGTATCAGTGGTCGGCAAACTGCAGCTCGAGAGCCACATGCAGCTCTTTGGCCCCTTGAGTGTGGCTCTTCCACAAAATACCAACTTCTGTGCATGGGCCACGAAGTCTCAATCGCACTACACGTGCACGCCCGCATGTGGTATTTTGTGGAAGAGCCACACTGAAGGGGCCAAAGAGTCGCATGTGGCTCGCGAGCCGCGGTTTGCCGACCACGGGTGTAGACGATGCCCCTGGCCCACCCTGTCACAGCCTGTGGGTGAGTAGCAGAAATGTACACTAATCATGAGTGGGCACCTATGTGTTATAATAGGAGTAGGAGGGGCCAAGCCTTTGCCAGGGGAACTGGGAAACACCTGATAAGAGGAGGTAACAGCTGAGCAAGGTCTGAAATGACAACCACTAAGAACAGTTCTTTAATGGCTGTTTGTATTGGGTGGTAGAGGATAAAGGAGAAATTCACTATTAGGATACTGGCTGTGTGAGAGAGAAATATATGGTTAGTGACAATGATTGGCTGCAGGAGCCAAATGACGCAAGGCCTCCTGAACCAAGGAGTTGATTAATGATAATGATAGTTACGATTTACTGAGTATGGTGTCAGGCATGGTCCTAGCACTGGTCACAGACTCTCCCATGTAAGCCTCTCTATTATCACTACTTTACTGATGAAAAACGGAGGCTTAAGGAAGGAACAGAGAGGAGATGTGAATAGCAGCTGGTAAGGAGTGAACCCAAGATTCATACAAGGTCTGGTCTGCACCTGAGGCCTACATGCTGTAATGCCTCCTCACTATTCTGTGGCCTTTATACTCAGCAGTAAACACACACACACTCCTTCCCATGCTCTGTTTGGTAAGGGACACTGAAAAATCTGAGTGACTATGATACATGGATTGGGTTTGAAAAATGTTGACTCAAAACTTTCCTTATTTTTCTCTTATTAGAATAGAAATCCATGCATATTGCAAAATATTTGTAAAATGTAGAACTATACAAAGAAAATCACTTCTAATCCTACTACCCAGATAACCTTCATCAATGTACCCACTCATATTTGAAATGGTGCAGATGCAGTAGTACAGGCATACCTCGTTTAATTGCACTTCACAGATGTTGCATGTTTCACAAGTTGGAGACAAGATACTAACTTTATTGCAGTGATCTGGATCTGAATGTGCAATATCTCTGAGGTATGCCTGTGGGTACCATTCAGCATCCTGTTCATTTTACTACCTAAGCCCATTTCTGATACATTACTTTTAAGGATAATCATTCACTCATTATTGAAAAAAAACTGCAAGTATTCAAATGTACACAGTGTTCTTTTAAATTTAACCATCTACTTGGTATCTATTTTAATATTCCTTTTTAGTTAATAATTAACTTATTTTTCTTAATTTTTGTATAAGTTGTCAGAGATTCTCTGTGCAGCTGAATAATGGGAGTTATAGAGTAGTTCTATTGCTCTTATGCCCCAGGATGTAACAGAGGCTGCTAAAGGTGCTTCAGAGAGCCATCCAGAAATGTTCAGGGCAACTGTCTTTATAAATACATATAAAAGTACTTGTGGAATGCTTTTTTTTCCAGAGCATGTTCAGTCAAATTATTTTTGCATACCAATTATCTGAAGTAGACTTGTTCCTCACAGACAACAATACAAACTAGAAAGCTATTGGTGCTCTCAGAAGCATGTCATGTAGAACACAATGATTGGCAAAGAAATTGAAAAGGGAACTGAAAAAAATACCCGGCTAATTTTTGGTACATGGTTAATGTATAAATTGAGCATTTAATTCCATAGTAAACAAAGGACCTGGACAATGGCTATGTGTTTTTTCTTTATGGGTTGAGGAGGTAATGTCAGCCTTGAGCACATTTAATTTAAACTGTTTTACTTTTAGACCATATTAAAAACATGTTATGGAAGGAAGGTGAGATTATCTGCAAAGATCCCTGCATTGCCTTGTTTAAAGCCATCAGGATTTCAATGACAGTAGTCTTCCTATGTAGAGCATGTCAAGCAGCACCCTGAAACATGTTCAAATGATGCAATATGCCTGTGGTATGTTACAGACAACTCATCACAGTGCAGTAGTAACAGGGTCATTCGAGCAAAAGTGTAAAAGTTTCTACAACAATAAGTGGCAAACCTTAAGTGTACGTGAAAGAGAACAGGCCGTCTCTGGGGACACTCCCAACGTGAGGACAGCAGCTCCATTATCAGCAGTGCTGCATAACATGATAGGTAATGATCTCAGCTATAATCAGGTGTTCCACTCTCTCTAAAATATGTACACTTACTATAACGTGACTGATAAGAAGATGACTGATCTCAGGGGCTCAAACTCATGTTATTTTCCCTAACCAGGCACGTACTGATGTGAAGATTTTATGGATCTAAAGGAGATTCCCAGGACAAGGAGGTCCAAGGTAAATAATTTTTTTCTGCACTAGTGTTTAGCCTGGAACAAATATTTCTTATATGAAGTCAGATATAGTGCCATGGTGGGAGAAGGAGGTGCTAGAACAGCGGTTCTCAACCTGTGGGTCATGACCATTGGAAAACACATATAGCACATCAGATATTTACATTACGATTCATAACAGTAGCAAAATTACAGTTATGAAGTAGCAACGAAAATAATTTTATGGTTGGGGGTCACTACAACATGAGAAACTGTATTAAAGGGTCACAGCATTAGGAAGATTGAGAACCACTGTGCTAGAATGAGGAGATGATACCATACTCTCAAATCTGACTTTAGTCATGTGACTTTGAATTATGACATAGTTTCCTTGGAAGTTGTTTATTTATCTGTAAAATGAGGGTTTAGGAAAAATGACTCAGGGTTGTTTCTAGGTTTAATAAAGTCTATGACCTATATAAGTACTATAGCTACAGAAGATGTTTAATATATAATATGTACATGATATATGCCCTCATTGACAAGAACCAGCAGGCAAGCCATATCTACTAAAACTATTTCATTATAATGTAAGGTAGTGTAGGATTAAGGGTCAAAATGACCTAGCCAGAGCAATCAGGCAAGAAATAAAAGGCATCAGAATTGGAAAAGAAGAAGTAAAGCTGTCTATTTTTAATGACATAAATTTATAGAGCATTTAGAAAATCCTAAAGACTCCACTAAAAACCTATTAGATCTAATCAATAAATTCAGTAAAGTTGCAGGATACAAACATGCTAGCATTTATACATACTAATGACAAATTATTTGAAGAAATAAAGAAAATGATCCCATTTAGTGTCAAAAACAATAAAATATTAGAAATAAATTTAACCAAGGAGGTGAAAGATCTCCACACTGAAAACATCGAAATATTGATAAAAGAAATAAAAGACACAAATAAATGGAAAGGTATCCTGTGTTCATGGATTGGAATAATTAATATTGTTAAAATGTTGATACTACCAAAATTCATCTGCAATACCAACCAAGATTCCAACGGCATTTTATAGACGTAGAAAAAAAATCCTAAAATTTATATGGAACCACAAAAGATCTGAATGGCCAAAGTAAATCCGAGAAAACAAAATGGAGGCATCACTCCCTGATTATCAAAATATTATGGTACTGGCATGAAGAAAAACACAGACCAATGAAATAGAATCGAAAGTCCAGAAATAAACCCATGCATATATGGTCAACTCATATTTGACCAGCGAGCCAAGAATACTAAATGGAGAAAAGACAGTATCTTCAGTAAATGATGCTGGGAAAATTGGCATTTTACATGTAAAAGAATGAAACTAGACCCCCATCTTGCATCACTGACAAAAAATAACTTGAAATGGATCAAAGACTTAACTGTAAGACTGGAAACCATAAATCTAGAAGAAACCATTTCTGTTAAAAGGCTGACATCCAACGTATTTAATGAACTCATACAATTAAATAATCCAATTAACAAATGGGCAGAGGACCTGAATAGACATTTTTCCAAATAAGACATACATATGGCCAACCGGTGCATGAAAAGGTGTTAACATCACTATTCACCAAGGAAATGCAAATCAAAACCACAATTGGCTGTTACCTCATGCCTGTTAGAACAACTATCATCAAAAAGACAAGGAATAACAAGTGCTTGTGAGGATGTAGAGAATAAAATCCCTGTGCACTCTTGGTGGAAATATAAGTTGGTATAGCCATAATGGAAAACAGTCTGGAGGTTCCTCAAAAGGCTAAAAATAGAAATAGCACATGATCCAGCAATTCCACCTCTGGGTATATATCCAAAGGAAATTAAAACACTATGTTAAAGAGATATTTGCACCCTCACGTTCTTAGCAGCATTATTTACAATAGCCAAAACATGGAAACAACCTAAGAGTCCACTGACGGATGAATGGATAAGGAAGATGTGGTATGCATATTCAATAAAATATTATCCAGCCATAATAATGAAGGAAATCCTGCTATTTGTGATAATATAGACATTGAGGACATTATGCTAGACACAATATTTGTTCTCTGACTTATTTTATCTCATTTATGTGTGGAATCTTACAAAAACAAAAAATAAAACACCTCAAACTCAGAGAAAAAGAGATCAAATTTATGGTTACCGGAGGGGAGTTGGATAAAGGTGGTCAAACGATACCAATTTCCAGTTATAAGATATTTAAGTACTCAGGTTGTAATGTACAACATGGTGACTATAGTTAACACTGCTGTATGTTAGATTTGACAGTTACAAGAGTAGATTCCTAAGAGTTCTCATCACAAGGAAAATAATCTTTTAAAAAATGTATGTGAGGTAATGGATTTTAACAAACTTATGGTAATTTAATAATATGTTTATCAAGTAATTATGCTGTTCACCTTAAATTTATACTGTGCTATATGTCAATTATACTTCAACAAAACAAAAAAGTAAAATGATAGACTCAGAGAGAGAACTCAGCTGTAAGCTGGAAAGGGTAAGTTGGGTCTACATTGAATTTGAAGAACGGGCTAAGTTGGTTAAGGAAATGGTGTGTTCATGATAAAGACTAACAAAGATTTTTCCAGGTAGAAGTACTTGGAATATCTAGCTGGGAAGGGTGGCTGGCTGCCAGGAGAGAAACTAGGCAGAAGGACAGTGGCAATGGAGTTGGGACAATGGATAGAAGACACAGTGAAGAGAGAATTCACATGACAGGGACGAGGTAGAGAGCACTGGAAAATATGAGTGGGTGAACTGGTTTGGGAATGCATTTGCTGGTATTCAGCTGGGATGGCATGGGATACCTAAATGCCACTAAGTATCTAGGGTCCTGGAACTAAAAACAGAGATGATCACAAATCTCAATAGAAATGACAGCTGAAACTGTGATATGTATACAAAGTAGAACATGTTTTGGGGTCAGTAAAACAAAAATATTCCCTGAATAATGGGAAAAGAATGACACATCCTTCCTGCTCCTCTTGCCTACACATTCCCAAATTCCCCTATGCCACCTTTCCTTTTGCATTTATCCCTGCTGGTTATATGTAAAACCAACAACACAAAAACCTGGGTGCACGGACACTCGCATGTAATTGAATTTTGCTGAATTAAACTTAAGTACACATGATCTTTGGCCCAAGTATTGGAATTTATCTCATAGAGACACTTGCACATGAACAAACTAAATGAAAACTGTTCACTATAGAACTGTTTATAGAAGTTAATGCTGGAAACCACCTAAATGCTCAGCCACAGGGGACTCAAATTATAGCACATCCACACAATGGAATAGCGGCACAGCAAATTTGAGAGTTAGAGATGCAGAACTCCAGATACTAATAGGGAATGACTGCCAGTATATATTATGTGAAAAAAGGTGTATATTTACCATTTGTATTACAAAAGAAACATATCTGTGCTTTCATCTAAGATCAGAAACAAGACAAAGATACTCACCCTTGCTACTTTTATTCAGGATAGTATTGGAAGTCTTAACCTTAGCAATCCAAGAAGAAAAAGAAAGAAAAGGCATCCAAATTGGAAAGAGGAAGTAAAAATTGTTGATGACAATATTGAAAACCCTAAAGACTCCAAAAAATACTGTTAGAACAAATAAATGAATTCAGTGAATTTATGGGATATAGAAATCTGTTGTATTTCTATACATTAAGAATGAACTACTGAGAAAATAATTCCATTTACAATTACATCAAAAAAGTACCTAAGAATACATTTAACCAAGGAAATGAAAGACCTGTACTCTGAAAACTATAAGACATTGATGAAAGTGTAGATGATACATATATAAAATGGAAGAAAATCTTGTACTCACGGATTGGAAGAATTAATATCATTAAAATGTCCATACACCAAAAGTAATCTACAGATTCAATGCAATCTCTCTCAAAATACCAATAGTGGCAATGGAGTTGGGACAATGGATAGAAGTGGGTAAATGACTTCATATTTTTTTCAGATGCAATGCAATCTCTCTCAAAATACCAATAGTATTTTTTTTCACAGAACTAGAACAAGTAACCTTGAAATTTATGTGGAACCACAGAAGACCCCAAATAGTTAAAACAGTCTTGAAAAAGAACATCAGAGGCATCCTGGTTTCAAACTATACCCCAGAGCTCTAATAATCCAAACACTATGGTATTGGTGCAAAAACAGATACACAAATCAAAGGAACAGAATAGAGCCCAGAAATAAACCCATGCTTATAAGGTCAATTAATCTACAACAGAGGAAGCAAAGACATACAATGAAGAAAAGACATCTCTTCAATAAATGTCATTGGGAAAACTAGACAGCTACATGCAAAAAAAAAAAAAAAAAAAAAAAAAAAGCAACTGGACCACTTTCTTATCCCACATACAAAAATAAAAAATAAACTCAAAATGGATTTGAGTGTTGTTAGACTAGAAACTATAATACTCTTAGGAAAAAAATACTAAAGAGCTTAAGCACAGTTAAGGAAACCATTAACAAAACAAAATGACGACACACTGAATGGGAGATTTACAAATAATATATCTGATGAGAAGTTAATATCTAAATTATTTAAAGAACTTATATAACTCAACGTCAAAAAACAAACAATCTGATTAAAAAATGGATAGAGGACCTGAATACACATTTTCCATATAAGACATACAGATGGCCAACAGACACATGAAAAGATGCTCAATGTCACTCATCATCAGGGAAATGCCAATCAAAACCAAATGAGGTATCACTTCAGATTGGCTATTATCAAAAAGACAACAAATACCCAAGTTACAAGTGTTAGTGAGAATGTGGAAAAAACTCTGTGCATTGCTGGTGGGATAGCTTTCCACTATGGGAAACAGTATGATGGTTCCTCAAAAAGAACATGTGACCCAGCAATTCCACTGCTGGTTACCTACCCACAGAAAATGAAAAAGCAATCTACAGATTCACTGCAATCCCTCTCAAAATACCAATAGTGGCAAAAATCTGTACACCTTACATTCACACTAATTTGGAAGATATTTGCATTCCTATGTTCATTATAGCATTATTCATAATAGCCAAAATATTGAAGGAACCTAAGTGTTTATTAATAGACAGGTGGATAGAGAAAATGTGGTGTACACAGGGGAATGTTAGTCATAAAAATGAAAAAGAATGAAATTTTGCCATTTGCATCAACATGAATGGACCTAGAGCGTATTACGTTAAATTAAATCAAAGGACAAGTACTGTATGATGTCACTTATATGTGAAATCTAAAATACCAAAACAAATGAATAAACAAAGCAAAATGGAAACCCAGTCCTAGATACAGAGAATAAACTGATAGTTTCCAGAGGGGATGAAGATGAGAAGATGGGTGAAAAAACAGAAGGGTAATAAGAGATATAAACTTCCAGTTATAAATAAGTCATGTGGATGTAATGTACAGCAAAGGGAATATAGTCAATATTATTGCAATAAATTTTTACAGTAACAGATACTAGATTTATCACAATAAGATTATAAGGTATGGCCTTGTTGAATCACTGTCATACACCTGAAACTCATGCAGTATGTCAATTATACTTTAATAAATAAAAAGTCACTGCATTAAAAAAAATACCTGGCATATTGTATGTGCTCATTAAGTACTAGTGGATGAATGGCTTTAGAATAATAAATTCATATACTCAGTGTTAGTAAGCCCTGTTTCATTGAAATAAAACTAGAAGCAGAAATTTGCATTAAAAATGTTATAGTTTTCACAAAAGCAGCTCTTTCTCCTGAATAAGCTTAGGATCAAGCATTAGTTTCTCAGCTTCATCTTGGATTTCAGCAAGTTTGATAGTGTACATTTGAAATGGACACCTTTTGATGAAGCCTTCATCATTAGGCAGAATAATGGTTGCTTGCCATTTTCCTCCTGGTTTTGTTCACAAGAGATTTATTTTAAGTAGTTCTCCGATTAGTAAAATAAATGTAGTTGTGTTGTTATAAAACAAGGCCACTTTTACTCTAGGAATGCAAACTGCTTTCATTGTGCAGGAGACTATTACATTTTGATCTTTTTAAAAATCATACATATGCCTAATTATTTTCACTCGAGGTATGTTGTATTAGGGAAACAAACAAAATATGGTAAAAAAAGAAATCCTGGCAGATTTTGACAATAAAGGACACATGTCAAAGAAAGATATCCACAGGTAGATAGCTCCTCACATGCTCTCTGCACTGTCTTTTAAGAGGTGCTCCCAGAAATGCCTGCAAGAGATTTCTGTAGAATAATGTTGCTCTTTTAAATAAACAAAGGTATTTCTAACCTTTTTCTCTCTGAAGGTGTGCTTTCTAATGGTAAAAATGATAGAATTAGATGAAATTGCTGATGAAAGCCCGGGAACTCATTTGGCAAATAGAACAAAGATGACAGAGCACAGACTTCAATAATCCATAACAAACAGGCAACTGGCCGCTACTGACTGGTCTTCATTTCTGGGCTTTATAAAAGTAACTAGATACCTCGAGCAGAAGAACATTATTTAGGGAGATGAAAGGCATCTTTACAGGGGGAAAGAGTGTTGTACAGATTTTCAAGAGGATATAGGAAGCTAAGAGAGACAAGCTAAATGGTTAAAATCAATTCAGAAGAAATGCAAAATCGTTTGATTTTGCAAAAACATTTTAGTGCACAAATGTGCGGAACTTCACTGATTCACTTGATTTTAATTAATCTAAAATGCTCATGAACTAAATTATATATCAGAATGATTTTAAAATTTTTAGTCATAAATGTAACATTGAGGGAGAGTGCTAAATTGTTCTACCTCTGAAAAAGAATGAAACAAACATTACACACTTTAATAGAGGCATGGAAGAGAGATTAACCAAAGAACATACATGCATAACCCATGAACACAGACAACAGTGTGGGGTGTAGGTTGGATGGGGGGAACCATCTGAAATACTGTAAACAATAAATAAAAAAAGTAAAATTCTGACATTTAAATGTGAAAAGAAAAAAGCATGAAAATTCCTTTTTGTAAGTGAAATCATACTTAAGCTATGTAAATAAAGTTTATAATTTGAAAGAACTTTGTGCTAAATCTCACAACTAGTATTGGCTTCAAATACCTGTTTGGCCCCTTTCTAACTGTGTGAACTTGGCCAAGTTATTTACCTTCCTGTGCCTTGGTTTTCTCATCTATAAATTGGGTCCTTCGTCATCAAATTATTGTAAGGTTTTAATAAATAATGAATAGGAAGTGCCTAAAAGAGGGACTGGGACATAAGGGCTTTACAATTTATAGTAATTATAATTAGTTACCATTATGAGCATTAATCCATCAATAGCATGGATAACTATTTCTTTTAGCTTGAATTTATTTGTAAAATGGGATATTGATGAATTTTAGTTCCCAACTCCCAAATTAAATAATTCCCAAGTTAAATACTAACTATTCTCTATTTCCGTGCAGAATTCCATTTTCTATTGTGAATTCTTAGATCTATGCCTCTTAACTTATGCACAAACTTTAAATACTAGTTAAACTGAAAAGGGCAGGCAGAATATAAGAAAGAAATGATCAGCTTGTCTCTCTGGATGATAGATTGATAATATCAGAATCTTATGCAAGATTATTAGGAATCTGAACCTTCTGAAAAATCTGTTCACTTTACATTCACACACACACAATCTTTTAACCCCTGGCCAGGTTCCCACACTGGGAGGCTTCAAGGTACAAGGAGTTTGTTCGAAATAGATGCTATTGGACTCTTATCACATTCACTCATCCCACGGAATCAAAACAGGAAGTTGAAACGAGGAGTCCTCACTCACAGTAAAAAATTCAAAGAGCATGTTCTTTATAGGCAGCTGCTTCATTCTTCCCGGTATAGGTGTGTGTGTCCCAAATATAAATAATAACAAAAGATAAACAGTGGGAATAATTTGAACTGTTCTTCAAAGAGAGCAAATAACCTTAGACCTGTTAATACTTTTCATTCTAACATCAAACCAAGAATTCCTTTACTTGGCACGTTGTGTTCACCCACGCCAAGCAGCTAACAAACGCTGCTCAGTGAGGTTTAGGAAGGGACTCACCCACAGAAACCTCCACAGGGCCCAAAGGATTTCACTGGTGTTCCTTGCATTTTAAGTTGTCATTTTCATAAGCATCCTTCTGTCTACCACAAGCTAAAAAGCCACATTTTGGCAACCTTCTCCTGAAATGAAAACTTCTTGGTAAATCTAGACGGAGAAAGACAAGTCTGGAGAACAGATCCTCACCTCAGGCCCTGGGCCCCACTGGCGTGGATGCTGCTTCAGTTCTAACTGCTCAGAGGTGCTAATCCATTCCATGTCCCTCTGGCCACCAGGAGGTCCTGTCTAGGAATGGCACAGAGATTCCAGAGGCTTTCCCAAGAAGAAGACTTGAGTTTGGATTCCCACCAAACATTCTCTCTAACTCTCCAGGGTTGTATTTGGAGTATTCTAAATTGAGTCTGGGAAAGATTTCAATTTATGGAGACAGCACAAAGGGCTAACAGATGTACCTAAGGACCATGGTGGTTGGCCATTGGTAAAGCTGGGATGTAAGAGCTAGTGTTTAAGTGACAAATACTGCTTAGCATCAAGCTTGGCTGGATCTGAAGAGTGTGGGTTCCCACCAGCACTGATCACACGTGGGGAACATAAAGTCCTGGGCACATTGCGTATCTGTAGGCATAAGTGAAATAATCCATTATTTAAGAGTCAGGGTCAGCTTCTATGCTTTCACTGAAATTCAGAGGCACTGAAAGTGAATTAAGTCACCTTCAGACTCTATAAGAAGGCTGACCACCTGTCATGCTTAATGATGCACCTATATTCTGGTGACTTTATGTGCCACTTCTGGTATATACTAGAATACTCCAGAAGAACCAAACTGAAGAACTGAATCCCTTATGGAATTATACAGTGATTTCTATGAGTGTTTGGGGAAGGGAAAGAAAACTGTCCTATTGATTAATCTCATATTTAATGCTCTCCAATTTAAGAAATATTTATAGGGTACGACGGTGCCAAGAATTAGGGAGTTGTAAAATATTTTGAAGACAGTCTCAAACAACAAATCAAGCAAAATAATATCCCTAATTTGCTACAGCGCACACTTTACTGCTAACACAGGCATGTAGGCAAATAATAACAATGCCCACCATTTATTGCACACTTCATATATACCCAGCTCTGTCCCATGGTCTTCACACACCTCAACTAAACTATGCCTTAAACCAGCCCAGTCAGCGAGGTGCCATTCTTATTCCCACTTATAGATGAGGAAAGAGAAAGAAAAGAGTTAAGTAACTTGCTCAAAGTCACGGAACTGGTAAGCGGCGGCTCTATAATTCAAACCCAGACTGTCCAGCTCAGGAGTCCAAGCTATTTACAACTTCTCCAGTTATGTTATAAGTGAGTGCCACTGTAACCAAGCTCTTACAAACAAGGAAATTAGAAAAAGTGCTACATGAACTGGATTTTGCAAAGTAAGTAAGATAATGAGACTAGAGCATTAGAGAAAATAAAATTCCATGCTGAGCAGAGGCAACGGCGGGGAAGAAGTGCTGGGCGTGGCCAAAGGACTGAGCACACCAATGTGACCGAAAGGTAAGGAGCGACAGTGAAAAAGACTGGCAAGCCAGGTTGTTACTATGGAATGTGGTCTCCTTAAAATACACCAATGAGGAAACTTTGCTAAGTTTTACCCTCGAAGGGATACAGAGGAATGAAAAGAAGTATGAGGGGCAACCTGGGCGTCAAGCTCCCTTCCCCATATCTCAAGAAAGGCAAGGTGGCGACTTCATCATCAAAAGAAGGCCTGGACTCCAGGGCAGCAAATAGTATTGCAAGCCAGCCCTGGCCTCCTGGTAGAGCCTTTCTGGAGTGATGTTTGGAAGGTTCTCAGGTTGCATCCAGGCTCAGAGAACAAGATTTTGATCACCTGGCAGTGTCTGCCACAGGTGCAGCGGGGGGCATGCTGGCTGAGCACACCGCACGTGCTAGCTGTGTCCTGGATGACGGCTACAGCACGGAGCCTGCTCTGCTCCCAAACATCACACCGAAGTCTACGTTCTGTGAACACCAACCATCCGTGACCCTTGAGCTTGTGTGCGCCCCTCTTCAAAAAACCCACTTCATGTTTAATTCTGCACGGCCCCCTTTCAGTGCTGACGGTTCAGAACACATCCATAAGCGGTTTCAGAGAAAGAGAATGTGTGTCAGTGACCCAGTTTTGAGCATTTTGAGGACCAAGAAACATTAATGGCAGAAGGTGTACCCCTGGGAACACTCACCTTCTTTGCTCCTTGTTCCTCTTCCACGCCATCGCCTATGACGACGTACACCACTTTTCTTCCAAACCTCTGAATTATCCTCTCGAAACAGCTTTCCTTTCCTAATGGACAAAAATAAATCACGAAACATGTAAAGGTTGGATACTCAGTGCTATCGCACTTGCACTTTTTATTGACAACACTTTCTTCTTCATGCCTGTGATTCAACCCTCACCTACTTGTGCAAACTAGAAGGAGCTTTTACAAGTCGTGGGGTGACACGTGGAACAGCGCACTAAATTAAAAACTGTAAATTAATTCCCCATGTGGTGTCCCATCCCTTGAAATTGACCATTTTAGTACTCTTTTCCCAAGGACTTGTTGATTGCAAAGCAGGTCCTAGTCTATGGCATACAGCATCCGAGGGGAGAAATACTCTTGCAGAAGTATTTTTTTCTATAAGCTGAGACTAGACAAAGGCATGTCATTCTGGCAACACATTTTAAATTGATTGTAAAATTGTTTCATGATCTTTTAAACTCCGAAAATCATGTTTGATCCAAAGGCTATCGATAAGGATGGGAAAAAATGGAGAAATCAAACACTATTGAATTCACCCCTTCATTTTCAGGTGGGATTGTATTTGAATTAAAGACCCTCCCCCCCAAAAGCCTAACATGTTTGCCTGAAATATTCTCATCAACCTGTTTCTGCAATAAATGTCAGGTCATTTGGGGCACTTCAGGGAGATCATGCTTGCCTTACCCAGACATCTCATGTTCAATACAGCCCCTTCCTAGAGGAGAAGCAGGTAAAGGTAACAGAATCCCTTTATCTATCTATTATCTTTCCCATGTCATGACTTGGTTTGGGCTCCCATGGCGGCTGCACTGTCAGCACACCCGGCTCTTAATGCAGCCATTGTTGCTTCTTAGAGAAGAAGCTGGTGCTCCCAGTCCAGGGCTGCCAATGGGGTCATTTTAATGGACAATGGGGCAGTTTATAGTGTTCCACTGTGAATGGCTGAGCGGGGCCTGCGTCTCTTTCAAATAAGGATCAGATATACACGGGAACAAATTGCTTGTTTGCTTAAACAAATGTCTGCTTTATATTTGCATTTTGCACTAAAATATCTCGTTTGCATCTGGCAGAACAAAAATAGGGCCAGCCTTAGTCAAAGATGTCATTTCAATGCTTCTTTAGTCACCCACTAAACTGTGAAATGTTAAATCACTTTAAGAAACAAATACAAAGTACAGTTTTCACTGCAAAAATATACAACCCAAAACTTGGGTTGCAGTGAAACTACCTTTTTCTCCTCAGAGGGAAATGTTATCGGGTTTTTTGTCAAGTGTCCTTCGCATGGAAAACGGAGAAGTAAACTCATTGTTTTCTTAAAGGTGAAGCTGTGGTGAACAAAAAAATTCTCACCTATATGCTGTCTCCTACAGGCTTCGTTGTGAATTTGGGGTCATGCAGACATTTTGCCCAATAAAGATTTAAAAATTGAAACTATTAGAAGTTAATTTGAGTTCCTGTCTGGAGTTTTCATTTTGACCAGTGCATTTTTGTCGGAAAGAACATCATAGCTGTTACAGGAGACACCAGTCATCTTCGCCTATGACTTTGACATTGGCCTACAAGGAAAATGCCTAGGTTTTCTCTGCTGGTCCCCATATTATATCTCACTTCATGGCAAAATTAGCATTAACTATAGAAGTTTCGATCTCTACTTTTCTTATTAAAAATACCATCGAAACAGGTTTTGAGATAATTTCTACCACCATAAATTCCTTTCATTCTAATTTTTATTCTGTGCTGTAAAAAAAGTTCCAATATGTCAAACAAAATGCCCATTAAAAATACTTACTTGTTATTATCATTTCCTATCACCTAACATTTTTGAAGTATTTGGAATTAAAGTTCAATGTGCATGACGTAATACACTACATGCTCTTTCTTCTGGGAAGTAAGGCAATATCCCTCTGTCCCATGTGCTGCTTAGGAATCTGTTTTGACTTTCATGTGCTGATAAACCTTTACCTTGGACCCCTCTTTACAAAACACAATATGACTCCTCTGTATTGATACAGAGAGGATAAACACCTGACTTAATGTGAACTGATGGCTATTCTCATGGAACATGAGAACATATAAAATTTTGGTTATATTGGGCTATGGGAAATTCTATTCTGTTCCTTTCTTTTCTTAAGAATTTTCCAGCATTCCGTTCTGGGCCCTTTTCAGGAGGCATCGGTTATTCTCCAACTCCAACTATGTATTTCCAGTGTCACAGAGCTATGTGAATATCCCATAGGCTCTTCAAACTCAACACCGATAAGATCAAACCCTTCTCTTTCCAATAAAATCACCGATAAGATCAAACCCTTCTCTTTCCAATAAAATCTGGTTCCCCATCAGTTAATAGAGTAAACAACCATTTATTCATAAAGTTCATTCAACAAACGCTTACTGAGCACCTACTATGTACTGGACTCTAAAGCTACAATGACGAATGAGACAGACAGACTTAACTATCTGGTGGGGAAGTCAGGTTATAAACAAATAACTACACAAGTGATTTTTTTAGCCGTAATTTAGTAGTGCTTTGAGGAAGAAGTATGAAAGTGTAGTCAGAGGATAGACGTACAGGCGTTCCATTTTTGCTCCTTTTTCTTAAGAGCTGAGCAGCCAAAAACAACCTTTTTTCCACCTACCAGGATACTTTTCTCCAGGACTCACTAAAATAATATTCATCTCATTAGGGTGACATACAAGGCCACTTCTGACTGGACCCAAGTCTACCTTTCCAGCTTCAGCTTCCCATGAACATTGCACACTAGTCACACAGGACCACTCACAAGTTCCTCAGAAGGGAACATGTTTTAATGTCTCTGTCTTTTTGCTCTCACAAGACCATCTGTCTAGACAACTCATACTTACTGTTCTATACCCAGCTCAGATACCAGTTCTTCCCTTTAGCTTTCACTGACATTTGTCCTCTGCCCCCTCCTGGGGGGAAGTGAATGTTTCCTCAATGAAGTACATGTTCAGGCACTTAGTGGAAGGACCTCCTAGGATGTGGAAAGGTGTCTAGACCTTGGAATCAGAGATCTAGTTTGTCCATTTTCTTTACTATCAACCTGAACGATTTACTTAAGTCTCTAAGCTTTAGTTTCCTGATTTGTAAAATGCAAAGGCTGTGAAGATTGATTTTAATATGTAAAATGCTTAGTAGAGTTCTGGGCTCTAATAAATACTTGATAAATGCTCATTTACATATTTCTTCGTCATTATAGTTAGTTAGCTGCCTGCTTCCCCTGTTAGATAGTGAATTCTCTAAGAACAAGAGCCATGTCTTCTTTTCATCCCACTTTCATTCTGTCTTGGTTTGTATTCTAAGTTTTACTTTCGTTTTCTTTCTCCAGTTATGTTTCATTTTTTGCAAGAACTTAATTTTTTGTATCCCCATAACAAAAATGGGAACTCAATGGTTTACATGTGTTGAATTAAAATAAAGCAAAAAATAGTTCCAGCAATAATTTAAATAAAGCTCTTATTAGAATTGTTTCATTTCTACTTTGTATATTTCAATACTACTATTTGTTTTAGCTTATAAGATTTTTTTATGATGTTGCCTAAAGAAAAATAAGATAATCTAGAATTGATGCTAACTTGGCTGTAGCTAAAATGCGTAGGTCTTAATGTTAGCCAGTAAAGTGAAATTTTCTGAATAAAACTACACGGGTTATGATTTATATTTCTCTTCATGTCCAAAACCAATTTTGACAATAAAATTGGTTAAATTATTCTTCTAGTTTTTTTGGCATCTAGCATTCTGGAAAAAAGTCTCATTTAATGCCTTTCATTTTTAAAGCCTGAGGAAGAAGAGTCCATTGTGAAACAAAACAAAAGCAGCTCACCTATTTTAGTTGCACTGTAAATATTTTCTATAGGGAATACAATTCCTAATCCATACAGCAGGACTTTCGCCAATGCTGGGATAAGCTGAGTCGTTGTTACTAAAATATTCACACAGTTTGTCCTATGAGAACAGAAAGAACAAAAAAAAAGACTTGAAAAATAAATCTCCAAAATGAACAAGTGTTAGCACAGCTCATTTCCCAGCAAAAGCACCATGAAGGGGCTTGGGGCGCGCTTACCTGGAGTGAATGAGTGTGAGGGCTTTCAGGGCCAATGTCAACCAGGAGTCCGTCAGGGCTTCGATCTCGGCCCTCAGCTGCAGCCAGGCCTCCCTCTTGGCCGGACCGAGCAGACCTATGGATTCAAAAGCACATGAACTACTTCCTTACCAGTGTGTCTGTTCCACGTTATAAATCATAAACATGTGATGCTGCTACTACTACCACCCTCAAGCTTTATAGTAGACCAAGTCATTTTTCACATAGTAGCATTCATTTGACAAGTATTTAGTATTGTAGGAAACATCTGTTGAGTGTACATTCCTAGCATCTCTTCTTCTGGTGATAGAAGTTATCTCTTCTCTTTGGGGAGCCTACTCACACCCATTCCTCTAACCATGTAGTTGGACAGAGCCAACCCTACCCTCTGGCTCCCAGGGTAGGAGCATGACCATGGCTTGGCCAGGGAAAGTCAATCTTGGAACTTTTGCTGAATCCATTGGGAAAGATATTTCTCCACCCAGTAGAAGCAATGGTTGCATATAAAGCTGGATGTACCAGTGGTCATCGTTGCCACCTTCTGGGAGGGACTGACCTAGAATGATTCCTGGAGGAAAAACTAGGCAAGAGATTCTTGATGGCATCGTTTGAGCACCTGGAGTTCGCCATGCTGGAAACCAACACCACCCCGACATGTTCATTATTGGGCCACAACATTCCCTTTTGTGCTAAAGCCATTTTGAACCACAATGAAAAGATCCAAACTAATACAAGAGCACCTACTGCTCAGAGCATCCACTGGGTAGAAGGAGCTTTTTACAAGCCATCTCAAGTCATCTGGGCAAAGACTGTTAATCCCACCTCATTGGAAGGACAACGAAATGTCACAGAGGTCAAGAAACTTACTCCAGATCACACACCTACTATTAACTCATGGAGCCAGGACTAGACTAGACTTGCCAGGGCAGCTGGCTTTAGTCTAGTATTCCTGTCACTAAGTCACAGTGAAATAATCACAGGTCAGACAAAACTGCTCTTAAAAAAGTTATATCAAAAAATCATGACACAAAAGTGTGTGGTGCTCTGAGAATTTTATCTAGGCTGTCTTAACTAACCCAGCGAGATACTGGTGACTGTCACTTGCCTCCGACATTATTTTTGTAGGTGTTGTAGATCTCTTTTACTCGTCGGTAGCGGAAAGCCAACTTTCTCATCCAGTCTACACCGCCGCGCACGCCGGTCGCCAAGCATAAATTAGCGCTGGTGGCCGCAGCAGGGAAGCCATCTGTTCCAAAGTTATATGTGCTATTTAGATGCAAGAAAAGCCCAAAGTTAACCAAAGCAAGTTGATCTTAATTAGCTGAGCAATTACACTATAAAATGGAGTCGATCACATTTCTAGGCGCTCACCTTAGGTCTTGCCCATTATCATCTGAAGAGACATCATCTATATGAACTTGGTCACATTCCTAAAATGCAATTAAAACGCTACATGTCATTTTTCAAAAAGCATTTACTTTTTTTTAAACCACAGAGTTATTTAAAAAAAAAACGCACAACTTTAATTGGACTGTTTTCCAACTATGTCAATCAGTAGGTGGCAGTCTTGTTAAATCGGCATTTTTACCTACTTCAGGTCCTCTTCTAATAGAAGAAAAGAGCAGTGTCATTAAGGACTACTGTTATTCGGCTTCAGAAACCACATTTTTGTGTTTAGAAAGGAAAGTGATTGAAAACAATTAGCATATGTGTTCCATAAACCTCAGGTACCTGAGGACACCATGCTGCTCAGAGCTGATTCAGTCAATGCCTTCCCATAACTGAAACCAGACATTTCGGTAAATGTAACATGCTAGAAAAATTAAACCTGATGCTAACTGCCAATGAAATTATGACCTCTGATTGCTGTCGAGCCACACACCAACACAGCCCGAGGCCAGTGTGCTGAGGAGGCCAGACAAAAAAATCTGTTACTGGTTTGCCATTGATTTGAGAGATGCGAGTTTTATTCCTTCTCTCTCTCTCTCTCTCTCTCTCTCTCTCTCTCTCTCTCTCTCTCTCTGTCTCTTTCCCCCTTCTCCCCTCTCCCTCTCTCTGTGTTTGCAAGTGTAGGAGGAAAAAAGCATGGGAGACTTCACAACCCAAATGAAAAAAATCAAATCATGCACTGTTTTTTATTTATTTTTTACTCCTATTTTTTACCGTTTCACTATTATTACATACTAATTTTAAGCATTAGGTTTATGAGTTTATTATAGAATAATGTTATTTGAACAGACTTGATTTTTTGATTTTTCAGTCCCAAACCATATGTGAACTTGTTAGAAGAGGATGCCATAATTGTGGGCTCAAGCTGTATTGGACCAGGCACCTGTTAGCACATGAGCACCCTGTACCTACCCCCTGGGTCCCCACAGCCTTAGAGTTGTGGGAAGAACCGATCTCACACAACTCAACAAAGCAGAATCCAACAAACATTTGCTGAACAAGTGAAGGCACACTAATTTGGAGACAGACAAGGTCTCCAGTCCAGAAAGAAGCAACACATCCTTGGCATGCTTTCATATTTCAGTCATGAGTCTTCTCTCTGCACTCAGGCTCCGAATACCCCAGAGGCCTTTAGTATACTTATTTCCCTAAAAGTTTTAGTTCAAAAATATTATTAAGAGAAATTTCCAGGCATACGCCCTATATTTTGAAAGTTTCTGATGAAAGGTCTGGTTACATTTCCTTAAAGAGATCATTTTATAAAATCTTAACATTCAGTTTGCAACCAAGACAGCATTCACCAAGCACCACAGTGACAGGAGGTGTATTTTTATGTTGCCGGTTCCTTCTGAACAAATTCTTTGCTCTCCATGGATTTGTGAGGAAGGGAGCAGGAGATAGAAATGGAAGGAAACTCAAACCAGCTGTTGCTTAACAAAATTAAAACCCTGACCCCAACCTCTTCTCTAAAGCATCTATTTTCCAGGCAACCCGCTCCCAGCAAGCAGCAAGTACTAGGGAGGAAAAGACTTTGACCTTGTAACCCTCCCCTGCTCTCCCGAGGTCTATAACCTCAGATAAGAAAAAAGGAAAAGCCAGTCCAGGAGGCCTCACATGTGGACGATGAATTGCACATTTGAAGACCAGGCCATTTCTGGAAAACACGTTTGGGACCTTCTCAGACTTATTCCTTTCATGGTCTTTCTGAAGGTGAATACTAGTTGTGGGATTTTGTTTGTTTTGTTTTTTTTACAACATACTTATTCTGGCTTTGAAGAGATTCTAAATCATGGGTAGGAGTTTCTGCCATTCACCTAGTCAGAAATACAGTGGTGTTTTTTTTTTTTATGTTGTTGGTAAATAACTCTTTGGTTCGTGTACCAAAAAAAAAAAAAAATCATACCCACAAACCGAACCAAAAAGCCATAGTAATTTTTCTCTCTTGGGATAAAGAACAGACAGGAGGAAGTCAAGCAACTACAAGAGGAAAAGAGATGTGGAGAAGAATGGATTTCAAGGAATCCAAGTTGACCTACAGTTATTAGGTTGACTCTGGGGTGGGGGGAATTCTTTGGAAAAGAGGGGTGTTAAGAGGCTTTTCTTAGACTAAAGCCCAGTAAATCCCCATTACCAACAGAGCAGTCAGTTATCTGATCATGACTGTTAATGACTCCACTGTTGCTATTGTCCCCCCACATCCTGTGTTTGTTTTCTCCTTCGAGCTGGATTGGAGACTTTCTGTCCCCAGGCTGAGGCCTCATTTGAAGTTTTGCTCAATATCTTCCTTGGCCCTAATTAAATGTCAATGGCGCTTAGCTTTTACCTGCAGATACCAAACTCACTTCCCAGTGACTGGATTAACGAAGAGTTCCCTGTGGTGGCAACAAGGAAACCCCCCCTTATCAGGAGACTTTGTGTAGAATGATTGCAGTGACAATCGATGGAAAAATCAAGAGCATTGTTTAAAGGGCCCAATTAGCACCCCAGTAATTAAAAACACACAGGCCACTAAAGTGTCTACGTTAACTGTGTTGCTGCTCGTTTCACTTAGCAATAGGAAAACACCATCTTGCACAGATTTCTAATCAATAAGGTACATACTGAAGATTCATCACCTGTAAGTCTTTGTATGAGTTTATGAATAATGGTATAAATGTTTTGAGAAATAAGCTATGTGTGTGTGGTTTTTAGGAAATTTTAATGAGAAACTGTAATGTTACTATCTTGATGCTTACCTACTGAGAACTTTAATTCCTGAAAAAAATGGAGACTATTAAGACACTGAAACGTTTCACAGCAGAGCTGCGTGACGCGGGAACTGTGCTGGGTGTACCCGCTCTGAGACTAGAAGCTGCAGGTCCCTACATTCTGAAATCCTCAATCTCTCTCCCTGGGGATGAAACAGCCCTGAAACTGTCTCCTGCATCTTGTTGTTGTTTGTCTTCAGAGCCTAATTTTAGGTTTTCATTTCTGCTTTCTGGACTTGGTTGTTTTTTAGTTGCCAAATGTGTTTTAAATCCGATAATCAGATCCCTGAGGGAGGGGAGGGGCGCAGAGGGGGCCCTGCCCACTGAAACAACAGCAGAGCTGAAAGCCCCACTGGACGGACCCAGACATAGGAGACGGGAAGGGGGGCGTCCCCTATTTATAGGTGCCAGAATGTATTCCTAAAACCCCCACTTCTGGTGCTTCCCGCACAGAGGGCAGAACATACAGACTTCCATGGGAAATAAGCTTCTATTCCAAAGAGACAGGATGTGCTGAAAACGGGCTTTTGAAGTAAACCTCCAAAAAGTCCTGAGAGGGTTTGAAGGAGCTCAGTCACGACTGAACCCACATCCTAAGGCAGCATGCACAGGTCTAGGGGCCCCCAGGGCCAGTTCAGCTAGTTGAGCATATTTTATGCAATAATCTATCTTGTTGAGGCTTGAGATGCATCAGGGACCCCCAACCTGTTTCCGTGTCTGGCCTGGGCCTCACTTGGGCCGAAGTAGCAATTCCCTGGACTCCTGGTAGAGTTTGAACTCAACACCCATCCCAGCTGGCTAATGGGTGCCTTAGCTTAGAAAGGTGGTCACTGATTCAAGTATCTAATTATCAAGGGGTTACTATGTTCTAGGTGCTATTCTAGATGCTAAGGACATACCATTAACAGACCAAGGTCCTTGCCATTTTGGAATTAACATTCTAATGGGACAGGCACGGCAACACAAGAAAGCATGCGAAATGCACACCATGACCGACAGTGCGAAGTGCTAAGGAGAAAAACTACAGCAGGTTAGGGAAACATGCAATGCTGCGCAGGTGCCTGGGGAAAGGGCCTTCAGGCCAAGGAAAGAGCATGTGCAAAGGCCCTGAGGCCAGGGCAGGAGGGAGGAGCAGAGGGGAGAGTCCGGAGGGGAAGCGTTAAATGGCTGGCAGGGAACAGCAAGGAGCTGGCTCTGGGAGTTTTAGTAAGCGATGAGTCCCTGCACTGTAGGCACCTACAGGTTAACAGAAAAGACACGTTAATTCACTGCACAGTTGACAATTCCAGGTGTGGTAAATGCTGCAAAACCTCCCTGAAACCCAAAGGAACACCCTCCTGCTGCATGGCTGACTTCTATTAGTCCAAGGGGGAGGGTGTGTGTCTGAAAAACGGAAATTCTATTTTGCTGGATCAGGGAGGGAGAGCAGGGCCCACCGTTCATCCTTGTTGCTTCTGTGATGAAAGCAATCGAACAAAGAGAAACGGTGGATGACTAGAGATGGTTCACAACCACCAAGCTGTGGCCACAGAAACAAAATCCGGCTCTGTGACCCCAGACTGCCAATGCGGGGCCTCTCCTTCCGACGGCTGTGGGCTGGGCGGCGGCACTCAATGGAGAAGCTGCCCTTCTGCCTAGGAAACACCCCGAGGTAGAGGCAGCGGAACTGGGGAGCTCATGAGTCCCGAGAGCTGAGAGGGAAGGCTCTGGAAGAAAGATCCTTTACCCCCCAAGTAATAGTTGTGAGAGCTCCTCTGGGGCTGGTTAGGGATCAAAGACGGGGGCGGGGGGGGGTGTCAAATCGACAACATATTTTGCATAAAGGCTCTGTATCAAGTCAGCAGCCGAGGGATATGTACTTGACGCTGTTGTTTAGCCGATGTCACGTCCCCCCCCACAGCACACCCACCCCAGCACAAACACACCTAAGGAAGAGGCGGGCCAGGGCTACCAAAAGGTTACAACCAGTCAATGAATTTAGGCGCCGCTAAAGCATTCCGCCCACTGTTCCCCGGCTGCAGTGGGGCCCTCCCTCTGCCAAATCCTACAGCCCCAGGGATACGCCGCCCGCTGGCACTGCCTGCCAGTCTCCCGTGTGACAATTTGTATTCCTTGATAATTAAGATTCATATTTTGCCCTTCTGTGGGGGTTCTGCAGGCTCCTTCCTATATTTTTCACACAGACTCCGATTTTTGTTATGTTACTTATTTGGAATGAAAACAACGGCATTTCATGTTATAACCCATTTTACAGATATGAGAAGTGAAGATGCAGAGAAGTTAAGGAATGCAAGGGGAGTGCTGAGACACTGGGTCTCAGACCCCAACTCCCAGGCTCCCTCAATGTCACACCAAGCGGACAGCTGCCCCTCCACACAGTGACCGCGACCTAGGTTTTCCGTTGTTTTGAGCTTAGAGGACCCCAGCTCCCACGCGTAGCCTCCCGTGTCCGCCCCACTCCCGCCTGTGCCCAGCACTGTGACCACAGCCCCGGCCAGGAGCCCCCTCCTCCTCACCACCAGGCCTTTCGATGACTGGCACTTGGGAGGGAGCGCCATTGTGGTGACCAGGTCTTTGCCAGGGTACAGAGCACAGTTGTAGGTGGTGTGAGCATAAGCATTAGTGTGGTGTTGACACAGCACGTCCCAAACAGGAGGTCTGAGGCCCAGGAACAAGGATGTGGCCACAGTCACGGCAGGTGGTGACGATCAGAGAGGCTCGGTGCTGAGCTCTCCGGTGCTACATGCAAACCTCCGCTCCACAGGGCTGACCCCCGTCATCTTCCAGGTAAACCCCATGAGCCAATCGACCAGGGGACCGGGGCCTACCCTTGGTGGCCGCCCTTTAGGGTCCATGGCCTGTGCTTCGCAGAGGAGTAAATGAATAAAATTAGCAAGCCTCGGTGAGCGCCGGTCCTCAGCTCCAGATCTAAGTGCTCATGGGTTAGCAAGTGCCCACATGGATTTGGGGGGGGGGGGAGCGGGAACGGCCAACATGTGGAGCAGCCGAACACCAGCTTCGGTGCTGGGAGTGGGAAGAAAGCCGCCATGCGCAAAGGCACACTCGCTCTCAGAACTCGGGGTGTGCTGTTATTCTGCCTTTTTGGTCGTGTCTGTCATTATTCTTGGCACTGCCACCCAAGCTGACCTTCTTCTGATCCATCATCATCTCTGGCCTTCCAGGGCCGGGCCACAGACATGCTCTCTGGGACCAAGCCCCAGGAGTCACTCCGATTTTGTTCAGGGCTCATATGCAAAATATTAAGTTATGGCTGAATTTTTCTGCAAATATTTATTCTGCTTTGATACCGTCGTGGTTGTACTTTTTCCCCCAAGACGTTCACTTGTGCCATAATGATGTAAAAATACACCCTACCATTCAAGTTAGTTTAGGAAAGTTAATAAAAGGAATTAAGGCCGTCACCATGGGTCTTGCATCTGTGCCAAGCACAGTGACGGAACAGCCAGCTCGCTGGGGCGCTGCAGCCCCGAACACGACACTAGAAACATAAACTCCACGTAAACTTGGAGTCTCTGAATAAACAGAGACTCCACGAAGACGTTGAGGTTGGCTGCATGTTATGAAAGGGAACAATATGAAAATGTTACCACCACGTCTTGGGAGAAGTTGAACTATACAAGCCCGAATCCTGCTGACCGGGGCTCTATTTGCTCCATTCCCCAAATGGACCAGGAGGAAGTTAACAGCATCCTGCCAGCTAATTGTTTCAACGCCTCCCTTTACAAAGTAAAAAACGGGAGGAGAAAGGAGTGGCTAGAGGACGAGCTATTTCCTTGTGTCCCTACAGGAGTGTGTCTGCTGAGACCGCTGGGAGGGCATGAGGATGGGTCCCCTGTCCTTCCTTTCAGTCATCGAGCAATTAGCTCCCCTGCTCTGACCTCCCCACTGAACACTACAGATACGCGCTGGAGACCTTCGACATCTACAAGTTCCTGGAAATAAGTTTTCCTTTTGTTTCTAAACAAACAAACAAAAAGGTGAGACAGATTGCAGGAGTATTTCTAGTACATTAGAGGCAAACTCACAAATTGCCGGAAAGCTTTGACAAGTGGTCGGCAATGCTCGAAAAGGAAAAGGGGGGAACAGCCCCCTGTGGATCTGCCCACACTCCCCTCTTTCTCACAGAAAATCAAAACTGTCCAGATGGCCTTCCGGGTGACCAGGTCGGGAGTGGCAGAGGTTTGAGGGGAGTGATGTCCACAGTGGCTTTTGGAAATAACTCCTGACTCCCCCTAGATATTTTCGTAACTTCTTTGGAAAAATAAGGTAAAATGGGTCACCCCTAGAGATTCCCTGTGATGTAGAAATTCTATGTCGGGGCCATGGGTAGTCCAGAATCAAACCCGTTGGTGGGAAATATGTGTACAATCCCGCTTCAAATTCACCGACAATCAGGTTCCGCACGTCAGTCTCTCTGGTTAAGAAATTCTGTCCACGAGTCAGTACATCTGCAGAAACCAGGTTTTTCCTGGCGGTTTTCTCCCTGCACAGCGGAGACTGTTCAATCAACGCACTGTGTGTGTATACGTTACTGATGTGCAACAATATCATTCCAATGTGCTTTCTACAGCTGGGCCCCAGCCCTCACTCAGACAGACGTCACAAAGAGCGTTTGCACTGCTGTGCCCTGGTGCCCTTCCAGGAGCGGCTGCAAGCGCTGGGCTGGGCTGGCAGCCCTCCTGCCTGTCTGGGGTGCATCTCAAAACCTTCTGATGGCCCTCGCTTTCCCACCGCACACTTCCTTGCAGAAGAAAGGGCGCAGGTTTCCCATGGCTAAGGCACAGGAGACGAACAAAGGAGGTTTTGAAATCTGCCTCATTACTTTTGACAATTTGGGGAAATGCGAGTTGAGGGATTAAAACATACCTGGTCACATTTAAATTCCCACTCGACACCATCTACTCGGCGTAGCATTGGCATAGCATGGGCACTAACATGTGTTGTGAGCCAATATTTAAACATCCCAATCTGTTTTGATTGGATGATACAACTATAGAAACCAATTGGGGGGAAATTTCAAATCTTAGAAACTGATAAGAGGAGTTTTAACGTCTATTTTTGCGATTTGGTAATAAGATGCAGTTTGTGAAGACAAACACTGCTTTTAATTATTGTTTCTTACTTACAAAGCAGTATTTTAATAGTGTTACAATATCCTGTAGGGCTTACCTTACTAGAATTATGTTTACATTAGTCAGACCTAGTGCTTATACTCGAAATCCAAGATTTGAATAACAGTAGTTTCAACAAAGGTAAGAGATTAGCGATTTCAATATGATTCTATGTAGATGGATGTTCACAAAAGTTAGAGAATAAAATCTTTACCGCAGGTACGTGAAGATGGCATATTAAGGCAAAAGGTAAGTCGAAGTGCTTAAGCTATGTATTCACCTGTACTCAAAGTGCTTAAGCTATGTATTTACCTGTACAGGAAGTTAGGGTAAATGTTTAAGATCGCTAAATGAAACAACACTCAAGCTTACTTTTAACATTTTAGTATTTTCTTCTAATACCAATTCCCGTTAAAATCTGCCCATTGAAAATAAGATGTCATGATAACATCACCTGAGCGTGTCGCTCAAAGAAATCCAAAGGAATTACATGAAGATGATTCCTCTTAGCCAGCAGCAGAGTTAATAAATCTATGTCAGTGCCACTCTGCCCAGAGTTCCTTCCTTCTCACCACGAATACCTTCTCTACCATGTGATTACATGAAATACATTTGTCTTTATTCACACTCTGAACCTTCGGGTGAGGAAAAGAAAGCCTTACTAAAAAATCCAGAAAGAACTGAAAAAAGCTTTCAAAACCAAACGGGCTTACTCAAAAACAGCTCACTATTGTGTCTCTAAAAGCAATGGATTAATTTCAGTGACAATTATGGCATATATTAAATTTGATCTAATGATACCAACACATAATTTACTTATACTTAAATATCCAGCGAATACCTGGTATCTAATGCTACTAGGTCCATTTTTACTGTGTGTTATGTTTTGTGCAATAACAGCACATGCTGTTTCAGTGTGTTCTTAAGCCCCACCCACATGTTATGGCCAAAGACAGAGCCTCACTTATGGCTCAGCTCGTATCAGAAGATTTAGCTCTTTACAAATTTGTATAGGAACGAGTGAAAATGTCCCATACCTTCAACTACAAATTAAGGGCCATGCATGAGTGTTTGTAATATGCCGAATTGTAGTGTATAGGATTATAATAAAAATATCATACTTTTAATTGTGTCATATAATATAAAACAAAGTATGAAGAGGAAATATTAAAGGCTGACTATACAAAAAATAACCCAGAACCTTAAAAAAAATAAAGACAACTCAGCATATATCAAATATAAATGTAGAGTCAAGACTACTCTTAAGAATAAACCTTTGATTTACGCTGAGGGATTTCTCAGTCTTCGATGGGTTTGCTCAGACTTTTGCAAACATCATTTGTCACCGGCAAGAGTGTTCTTTGTAACTCCTGTCGCCTTCCTTTTAGATCTATTATTCCTGCTGAGCGTACCTACGTAGAAGAATCTTTCATCGTGACACCAACTCTACTCTTGCTGTGAGTAATCACAGTCTCATAAAAATCATTCTTTTTATCGCAAACTTGCCGCCAGAAGCAAGGAGAAGTACCCAGACCAGGAACTCTTTTATCCTTGTCTGCAATGCTTTCCCTTTAACCCTCCTTTGAAGAAAACCAAATAATGTACTAACTTGGAAAAAATGAATCACGTACTAATTTATTCACAAAGTGTTTAACTACAAGTTTCAACTTACACGGAATATTTCTGTTTTGATCACATATAAAACAATGAACTAATGCTATAATATGACTATGTCGTATTTTAAGAAAGTTGTTGTTTTTCTGGAGCAATTTTTCACTCTAAAATTAAATGTTTGCAACAAATAAAGAGGTTTCAGTTCATGACCATTCCATGTCTATTGATTCATCTTTATTTAACTGCAAACTCTATGTCAACATAATTTTTAAAGAAATATTTGAAAGTATTTGGCTTTAGGTTTTAAGTGACTTTTATACATGGGGGAAGGAGTGAAATTTGTAAGTTTGGAAGAGATTATCAATTTTAGTTAACTTATAGCATACAGCCAGATGATTTTTATAATAATAAATACTCAATTTTGTATGAAAGAATGTGTAGCTCAGAATAACATCCTTAGTTGGGAAGTTAATAAGAGCCCTCCCAGCCGATTTCCTCTGCCACATAATCATTATTGACTCCGGAGAGAAAAGTATGCAGGACCGGACATTGGCCCTTAAAAAAAAAGGTCCCCCTTGAGCTGCAGGAAGGTTCCATCATCACCTCCCTCACTGTCAGCCCTCTGGGGAGAGGGGGCCTCCGCGGGGCACTTCCTTACTGAAAAAGTTCCCTCTCTTCCCAGCATCAGTGGGTCTGAAATTCCAGCCCCTGAAGTCATTCCTTTTGAATCGTCTTTTATAAGACAAAGACTTCAGGTAACGGACATTAGTTAAGCCCCTTAACTTTGGTGTGAACTGTCCTATCTGTTAAGTTTCCCCCAGCACGGGGAGTTCTGGGGTACCCCAAACCCTGGGGTGTCAACAGGGAAGGAGGAGGAGGTGCCTGAAAGGAAAACTAAGAAAAACTTTTGTCCACAGTCATATTCTCATTCCCTAGAAAACAACCTCTTTTCCCATGATGTCATTTTTATTTTTTTATTTTTTTATTTTTTAAATATATTTTATTGGTTTTCTACAGAGAGGAAGAGAGAGGGACAGAGAGTTAGAAACATCGATGAGAGAGAAACATCGACCAGCTGCCTCCTGGTCGTTTTGCCGCAACCGAGGTACATGCCCTTGACCGGAATCGAACCCGGGACCCCTCAGTCCGCAGGCCGACGCTCTATCCACTGAGCCAAACCAGTTTCGGCAACCATGATGTCATTTTTAAAGCAACAAATAGGGGCCTTGCATTATTAAAAGATAATATAGACGAGCTCTGGCCAATGTAACTCAGTTGGTTGGAGCATCATCCCTGGCACTGAAGGGTCATGGGTTCAATTCCTGGTCGTTTTGGTAATTTATATTATTATTCAGGAAAATGCTATATTATATACCACCAATATGGCGTTAATAGTATATATGTTATATATTAACTGTGGAAATACCTCTAGAAAACATATAGGACGTGCATTCTATATTCTTTCATTCATGTGTTCAACTAATGAAAGGCCACCTACTCACACGCCAGGCACCCAGCACACAAAAATAAATGAGGGCATATATTTCCAACGAGGCTTCATAAATGTGGGGAAGAGCTGGAGAGAGAGGGGACAGGGGAGCATCATAAATTTCTCTCGGGAAGGAACGGAATCTCTTACAAATGAAATGGAAATGGAAAGCATCACATGTCTAGTCCTTGTTTCCACCCATCCTGTGCATCACTTCATTCAGATACGTTTTTCTCAAAGGTTTGCTCCACCAGGAAATACAATTTCCAATGTCTGGAGTACAAGCTTCTTAGGGGCCGGTGATACATATCACTTCTGTTTCTATCTCTGCCTTTGAACAGAAGGTATTCAATAGATGCCTTAGAAAAATTACATCGCAAAGACTATTTTCCAATGCCATTGAGCCTTGACCTTGCCTCTCCAGTGCCATGACTGTCTGTCTATCTCGCACACCCACTGCCAATTGCATACCCCTGCTAGGCCGGTCTCAGTCAGCCTGGCCTCCACTCCCTCTTTCATAAGGTGATAGTTTATCTACTGCTAGCTGGATGCCTCTCTTGCCTCTCTCTCCTGTCAAAGCAATGTCCCCTGTTACCCTTCTATTGCTTTCTTTTCTTAGTCCCTGATGTACGCCTGTCACCCACTGTGTGAATGACAGTAGCAACAACTATTGAGAGCCTGCTATGTGTCAGGCACGGTGCCAGGTGTATTACACGTTATTTCCAATCCTCCCCAAAACTCTACATTTGCTGGAGGGGGAAATGAAAACACAGAGATAACTTCTGTGGATCCCATCACGTAGTAAACTCTGTGAAGGAAGAGAGAACTTCTCATGTGTCTTTTTCTCCCTCTTTATTTTCTAAATAGGATTCTATTTCTTCTTATTTATTTTCTATGTGGGCCGAGCACATAGACGATACTGAATGAAGGCTTCCAGACAGTCTGATAGCCAGGATTTAGTCCTGAAAGACTCGGTGACCCAATCAGACATTAACTGATAATGTTACCGCATTATGTCACTGAAGTGTTAACTACTTCTAGTTTTATAAAAGTACATTTATTTTGTCTGATTATAAAATGAAATATACTCATGTAAAAAATGCATGCAAAACAGAAAAATACATAAAGAAATAAACTTCCATTGCCTCCCTCAGCAGTAACCACTGTTCACATTCTTCCGCCGTCCTTCATGTCCTCCTATTAACCCATTACCCAAAGTCTCTCACGTTCTTCACAGAGCTTACATGCTAGTAGGAGATACACACCACAGGCAGGTAAAAGCCAGATACGTGTTTTGTAGCTACTTCCCCCTCCATTCAATAGGTAATAAACATCTTTTTATATCAATTAATCATCTATAACATCTTTAAAAAAAATCTTCACCCGAAAACATGCTTTCATTGATTTTAGAGACAGAGGAAGGAAGAGGGGGAGAGAGAGAGAAAAACATCAATCAGTCGCCTCCTATATGAATCCCCACAGGGGATAGAACCCACAATCTGGGTATGTGCCCTGATCAGGAATCGAACCCATGACCCTTGAGTGCATGGGATGATGCTCCAACCAACTGAGCCACACTGGCCAGGGCTCATCTATATTCTCTTTTAAGTTGCCATATACTATTCCATTTTATGCATGTTTCAAATTTCTTTTGACCAAGCAGTGGCTGACAGTTTCCAAGTTTCCTTGGATGATGAACTTCAGTGGAGCAACAACGATCCATCCTCCTCCAACTCCATCGGCAGCACCTAAAAGAACACTGGGCGCACAGCCCCGTCTCTGCTTCGTGAGTGTTCTGGTGAGTGACCCCTGGGATGCACCTGTGTGGACGTGTCTGTGACATTCTTTACCTCCTTCGGCTACATTAAATTTTCCTTAACCGATTTTTTAATCACTTAGATCATTGAGCCTTGTTCATTTCATACGATCTGCTTAGAACTCTCTCCTCTACAGCCTGGCCCACAAGCCCTGCTGGCTGTCAGTCCCCCAATGGCCGTCTCCGGGTCGCCCGCATCTCTCTGAGGACTCCTACATATGCTGAGCTCATGCCATTCCAAGCTCCCTGAGAACAGGATCATCGTTTTGCTTACTATCATTTTTACAAAATTCCTCTGTTTCTGATCTCAATTTTTAAATTTTCTCTTGGATTATGGAAAAGCCCTTGTCGATTTCCACAGGGTCAGGACCAGTTATGAGGAGTGACTGAATAGCTTTGTGATTGTAAGTAAAATGAATTATTCATTTTTGCCACTTAGAATTAAAATAATTTCCCGTCTCTTTTAAAGTAAATGTTAGAATGACTACTTTAAAAAGAAAAATATTCTTATTTCACTACACCTCTACAAAATCTTGTCACCCACATGCTGATAAACACTATGCTTCAATTGTGAATTTTCCAAGCTACTCCTTTTTCTGCTTAAAGTAACATCTTAGCTACAAGCCTAGTAGGATTGCATGCCTATGTGCTTAAAACAAACAATTCCCACCAATCGAAGCGGATGACATCTCGGACATAACAGCTCCGTTTAACTTTCGGACAAAATGCGGATACTGGAAGGTAATTCTCAGGCAATTATTTCTGAAGAGGCAAGCGAATGTACAAAGTCATGTCCACCAAATCCAGCATCCTCTTCCCCTGCCCGCCCTCCACCTGCCTGACGAAGGAGCAGCCCACGGTCAGCAGCAAGGAACCAGGCCCGAGAGCGTTTCCTTAGCACAGTGATGGCGAACCTTTTGAGCTCGGCATGTCAGCATTTTGAAAAACCCTAACTTAACTCTGGTGCCGTGTCACATATAGAACTTTATTGATATTTGCAACCATAGTAAAACAAAGATTTATATTTTTGATATTTATTTTATATATTTAAGTGCCATTTAACAAAGAAAAATCAACCAAAAAATGAGTTCGCGTGTCACCTCTGACACGCGTGTCATAGGTTCGCCATCACTGCCTTAGCAGGTCCCTTAGCATGCGGACCGGAGCTTTGCCCAGATAGAGGCTCCATTGTGGCCGCGGAAACGGAGTGTCTCCAGGGGCTGCAACTTAAACACTTCTCGGGAAGTTGAAGCAACAGGCTTTCTCTTGCACGGGGCACTTTAAAAGAAGAATTCCTTTCTCGACTAAGCAAACTTCCTAGGAAGGTAATCTGGCTGGACAAAGTAGCGACTCTCCCAGATCCAAGATTAGCCAGCACCTGTCAAAATCAAGACTTTGAACAAAAGGTCTGTCATCTGCGACACCCGAAGGTCAGCTTCACGGGATTTTAAAATAAACGGACAGCCACCCAGCCAACTGTGTGGACGCTGCCGGCGCATTGCATTCGAGGCTGCGAGGGGAAGGCGCTCCTGTTCAGTGAGGCTCACCAAGGGGCCGGCCCTGGGATGGGCTCCACACCCCTGTCCTCCTCTGTGTCCTCAGTGTCCCCGTGCGTCCCTGAGGCTGGTTAGCCTTGGCTGTGAGAAGGTCACTCATCATCAGAGTGAGGACTGACCTCGGCTCGCCCATCCCTGAAGCCTTCACTCTTTGCTGAGACCACACCACCTCCCGCTGCTTCACCCCCAGAATCAAGAGACCAGCAAAACCGGGAAGGCAGTTTCCGCGCAGGCTCACGATCAGTTTGCCAGAGTGACCCCCTTCACTCTAAGTGAGTCACTGACTTTTCCCAATCTGGAAATTTCAATACATATTTTTGTGTTTCCAAAGGAAAATTTCACAAAGGGACTCCTGCTCTGAACTCACTTTTCTTTTTCATTCAATACATTCTTCCCGGGAGTCTTAACTAATTTCACGTTCAATTCTTCAAGTTCAATTCTCTTTCCTGAGCTTCAGGCCTGCACGCACAATGCACGCTGGAGTCTACCTATAGGTCCAACATGGACTTCAGATTCTACATCTCAAAACCCAATTTAGCATCTTCCTTCCAAAGCCAGCCAGTTTTCCTGTTTGTTTGTTTTTTTTTTTCATGGTTACCTTATTGCTCAAGCCAGAAACTCAGACTCTCGCTTCCCTCTCCCCTGCGTGGAGTGTATTTCCCAATCCTTCAGAGACTTTCTCAATGGCTTTCACATCTGGTCCTGCACTCTGTCCCCACAAACAAACCCCGTGATCTCTCACCCAGATTATCGTCACCTCTGACGTCACGACGCAGCTCATCTCCATCGTGGAGGGGTGACCCTGCCTTCAGTGTGAAATCTGACTTCTTTAGCCGAAGGGCAAAGCCGTCCCTGCCTGGCTCCTCTCCCTTCCCCATCTCACAACCGCTCCACGTGGGCTCTGCACTGACAGCTGCTCAAACTCTGTTCCGGAATGTCACTCCCTCCGCTGCCACTTCCTTGCAAAGCCATCGGGTGAGCCACTGGCCTTTAGACCCACTGCCGTCCTGTGCGTCCCCATCACGGGGCTGGCGCACTGCGACACAACTGTCCTGCTTCTCTGTCTCCATCGGGCGCCCGGGTTCCTGGAGGGCAGCGGATATATTTCGCCTCCTCCACGCCCAGCACAGAGTCCCGAATGGCGCGCACACGCACACTGACAGCACGGGAGCTCCTCTCCTGTAATGCGGGGGCTGCTGGGATGCCATTTCTGTCTGTTCAAGGGCAGGGATTTCTAGTCACACATCTGTCTACTGTCCGCCTGCCGGCCAATCTGTTTACCTACCTATCTATCTCCCAACTTCTTCAAAAGTGAACTTAGGCCGCTTGAGTAGCTGCTGTTGGTTAGACACAGAGGGCAACAAAGCTTTCAAAGACCCCATCAGCGCAAACGCCGGTGGTGGGCTCTGCTGTGCCACATCAGCGTGTGACACCACAAGTGCCACTGCGTCCTCTCTGTGGCTCAGGAGGGCTAGCTGGTGTGTGAGCAGCTAGAGAAGTTCGGTGTCAGGGCGGTGACATCTGGGATAGGAAGCCCTTGTTCCCAGCTGAGCTTTACTGTGACCTAACCCGGTGGCTTTGGGCAGAAACCACTTCCCTTCAAAGTCCCCCATGTGCGACCTGGAGATGATAAGCCTGGGTGCACAGCCGGCAGGGACTCACAGCCCATGCTTTTTGTTGTTGTCAATCCTCACTGAGGATATTGTTCCATTGATTTTTAGAGAGAGTGGAAGGGAGGGAGGGAGGGAGGGAGGGAGAGAGGGAGAGGGGGAGAGAGAGAGAGAGAGAGAGAGAGAGAGAGAGAGAGACAGAGACATCAATGTGAGAGAGACACATCGATTGGTTGCAGGCACCCTAACCAGGGCTGGGGATCCAGCCTGCAACCCAGGTATGTGCCCTTGACTGGCATCAAACCCACAGGACCCTTCAGTACTGGGGCCGCCGCTCTATCCACTGAACCAAACCAGTTAGGGCAAAGCTGGTGTTTTTTGCCTGACCTGAGAATTGCTTCCCTGAAGCCTGCTGCCTTCCTGCCGCCTGCCTCACCAGGGAAAGGACCAGGCTGGTCCAGTCGGTGAGGGGCCGGCCGCCTGGCTGCACTCAGGGCGGGGGCTCTGCTCCTCACCACACACGCACCAGCCCTTCTTCCAAACACGAGGCCAGGATGGCACAAGGAGAGAAAGCTCGGCACAACCTGAGAAACACGTGTCTTTTTAACTTGAAGCCAACATCCTCATTTCCCAGGAAGGGACAGCATGGAGGAGAGATGGCAGCCAGATACGGGAGCTCTTAACTGTCCACAGTGAGCCTCCCCTGGAGAAACTGGGAGGGGCGGAGGTGAGAGTGAGGAAAGAGCTAGAGGCTCTGGGCATGCCTGGAACCCTCTGCACTTGTGACTGAACCCGGCTGATTTAGTTGTGTTTTGTGCTGGGATTTCTGTTGGAAGGCTACAGGGTGATTTGGGCAGCAAAGCCCTTATTGTCTCCTACCCTTCACCCTCTGCCCCCTTCCCCCCCCCATACGCATATGCATCGCCTGCCCTATTATCACCATCTCACACCAGAGTGGGGACATTTGCTATAGTCAATGAACCTGCACTGACACATCATCGTCACCCAAAGTCCATGGTCTACACAAGGGTTCGCTCTTGCTGCCCTACACTCTCTGGGTACCACAGCATCATACAGAGTAGTTTCCCTTCCCTAAAAGTCCTCTGTGCTACTCATCCTATGCATCCCTTCCCCCCCCCCCATCACCCCTGGCAACCACTGACCTTTTTACTGTGTCCATAGCTTTACCTTTTCCAGAACGTCATATAATTGGAATCATACAGTATATATTTTCAAATAATCTGCCATAAATTTCAACACTAAGGCTATGCTGAAGTATACAGTCTATTTTTGAACTTGAAATGAACTGTGAATATTTTCCATATATTTAATAAATTGTCTTAAATTTTTTCAATAAAGATGTACTTATATGTTTTATTATTAATTTATTTGTGGATCTTTAAATTATTTCTATATTTTAATGGTAAAAATCACCTTTTGGAAGATACAGTGTGGGCCTGAGTGGACTTCAAGAAAGTATTGGACCTGAGTTAGAATCTGCCACTGAGCAGCCATGTGACCTTAGGCAAGCTCTTGTTTTAACCACCCTAAGCTTCACTTGGCTCCTCCATAAAATGGAGATAATAATGGTGCTTTTATCATAGAAATATCAGGGGGTTAAGTGGAATGATGTATGTAGAGCATTTAGGACAAGTGTTCAATGAATGCTTATTACTCTTGTATAAATTTTCTGTCTACAACTCTCTTTTCTAGAACATAAGCTAAAAGTGGAATTACTCAGTAAAAGGATCAGACATTAAGGTACTGAATACATATTATCAAACTGCTTTTCTGAAATCTTGTGTCAATCCATATCCTTATCAGCGGTGTACACAGTGTTCATCTGACTGCATTGTAGACCATATTCCTGATTTTAAATCTTTCCAATGTGATGTCCAAGAGGCTGACACTTACTCTTTGACATTTCAATTACTAGAAGTGAAATACAACACTTTTCATTTCTTTATGCTGACAATTTGAATGCTTTTCTCTTGTGATTTGTTCATATCCTTTCTCATGTCTGCTACTTATATGAGTTGCTACTCATCTTTTTTAATTTTGTTTTTATTTTGTAGTTACTGCTATTTAAAATTATAATTTAATTAAAAGTTTACATGTATGGCTATAATAAAAGAAGACTTAATTTTTAAATTTAATTATATAACCTTTAACTTTTCTGAAGCCTATTATATATTCTAAGGCTATTGTAATAGACTCTTTTTTAGTTTAGACACTAAATATTTTTAGTTTCCTGTATATGTCAAATCTCCAAAAAATAATATTTTAAATTTCATTTTATTCATTGTAGTTTATTCCTTAATGCACTGTCCCAAACTCCTAGGACAAAGCTGAGAATGGAGCCAGCAGAGGGCTTCCTTATTTTGTTTCCATTTCTATAATAATCTGCCTCTGTTATTTTATTGTTAAGAACAATGTTGGCTGTTGGTATTAGGTAAATATCTTTTATTACGTTAAAAAGCTATATACTTTGACTTAACTTTCTGATGAATATCAGAATTAAGAAAGTCTTTGAATACATTTTCATATTTCTATTTTTTACTTCAGATAAAGATGACAGAATCTTGTGGAAAATGATGAAGAAATAAGAAGAATGCCTAAAATTATCCAGTAGTAATAACAATGGATGAAATATGGGAATTGTTTCTTTTTGGCTATCAGTTACAATATAGTTAAATTCAATACACATTCATTGAGTCTAAAACACATGGGTTGCTTCAAAAACTCATTTTGCCCCTAAACTGAGGATGTTGATGGTATTTATGTTAACTAAAAACATGGACAAGGCCAAGCAACCTACCCTAAAACGTAGGGAGACAAAGTCAACTCTTGCCTTCAGTGGGAAAGGAAAGAGCAATCGCTATTGTATTCTCAGATAACAGACAAGAACTCAACCTAACAAACACACATTTCATGGTATAAGGCAGGATTCTGGGTGCTATGGAGGATGTTATGAGGATTAAACCAAATGTGTGATCCTTTATGTTTGCTAAATGGATCAGGAGAAAATAAATACGTATACAAAGCCTGTGGACAGAGCTGAGCATGCTGAGTGGCATATACGTGTGTGTGTGTGTGTGTGTGCGCGCGGATGTTTGGTGTGGAATCACTGATCTGCCCCACGCTTCCATGTAAGTGGTGCTGTGTGCAGAGGGAAGGAGAGCACAGTGTAGGCTCCTCCTCAAGTGTCTTCTTTGCAAGCAGAGGGCCCTTTCCCTGGTAGCGGGATCCCAGCCCCAGCACCCACACAGGCCGGAGCCTGGGCACCAGAGGTTCTTCCTGTTCATTTCTAGAGACTAACGTGCTTTCTAGGTGAAGTATATGTTTTTCAAGTCAAAACATCAGCTTCTGAATTAGTTTTAAACGTTGACACTTTTGGAAGCAGGAGCATCTGGTCACTATCTACTGAACGCTTCCCCTGCAATGGAAACTACTGAGCATGGGCGTGGCTGACAGTAAAGAGATTCTTTTCCCAGCTGAAAATTGACTTACAAACAAGACCTATGAAAACAATTGAGATGATAACCTACGTTTAACAGTAATCAGATATTACTGCAAATTTGAAGACTGAATTAAACCCAGGGGAAACGAATTGCTTTGCTTTGTTAAAAGCGATCCTTACGGCGCTCTCCCTTTCAGGTGTGGCATGACTTTGAGACTGTCCACTGAGCCTTCTTTTGGCCTTTGACTCATCAAACCCAGGCTCTACAGAGACCAGAACCTTCTGTCCCAGACCTTTTCTTAACAGAAAAGATAAACACAAGAGGCTACAAGAGCAGGTGCTCGAAAACGGGGCCTGGGACAGGAGTCTACATATTGAAGGCCCGAGAAAGGGTGGGAGTCTTCACCTTCTAATCCGGACACCAAAGAATCCTCTAACTAACCAATGCACAACCCACAACCCACAACCCACAACACCAATGCGTGAGGAGAGTGCAGGAGGGAGTTCCCACACGGCTTCACATGGACTGGGGACTGTGCACACGACACCCTCACAGATCCCTGTCTCACCGAGGACAAGAGGAGGGCGCCTGCTACTTCCCAACCCTGGTCCCTGAGGGAGTGGTAGGGCTGGCAACCCCAACGCCTGTGAAATGGGGTCACTTAACACCAGGCGGAAAGAGAAAACATCAGCTTACGCCTTATTTTTATTTAGACTTATATCCATCTTGATGAAATATTTTCCTTTAATTGTGGAAAAACCTACCAGGAGAACTGACCGACGCAAGCTAAACTGAAACATTATTGTATACAGAAGGCCTGTCCTCACTCTGTTTGCAGATTGCCTCCCCATAAAAATCCAACAGAAAGAACTCTTTCTCCATTCAGTCAGAAAGAGTCATACGTTACTAACGAAGCTGAAAAAACCCTCCAGTTCCATACTGTCATTCATAAAAAATGATTTCCATCTAAGCATCATCGTGTTGCACACAGAGACCTTTTGGTAAGACGATATGCTAGTCAGACTTAGAAACAGGAAAGCCAGAAGTACACCAAGTCTACGCCCTTCTCTGATGGGGAACTACTATTTCCTTTGATAATTATGTCCCCCTGTCACTCATGTTCCTTACCTTGTCAAACTTATTTATTAGTACCCAAAAGTCCAAAATTTCCCCTTTGTATCTTTTCCCTGGAGTGGCAACAAAATTAAAGTGTGATTGCTTTTATGAATAACTGTCACTGACAAGATGACCAATGACTTTTACAATGAAAACAACTGACTTTATTTCATAAAGTA
>NW_005871075.1:9735949-9769545 GCF_000147115.1 Myotis lucifugus | reverse complement strand
AGACTATCCTAATAACCATTTTAAGTGCATGGGCATTCCTCGATAATACAAGGTCGGGTACCGGAAGGCCCTCACATCGTGTATTTTGTTGTTCAGAACCTCTCATAAGCCAAAGCTGTGAACAAACCAAACTACACAGAAGGACTAACTGGAGAAACGTTAAGATTGTAAAAGAAAATGAGGCCAAATGTCAACAATGAATTCAGACATCACACTTGAAGCTAACAGATAGTTAACCTCCTTGAAGTTACTTGTACTCTTGATCTTAAAATGCTAAAAACGTGTAATTTAAATATTCCTCTCCTCTACCATAGCATTGCTAACTGGAGTGTGAAATCAAGCATTACCACATCGTTTCTGCCTGATGAGATAATTTTGGTTTTCTTAGGAGGATTATGCCAATGCACTTATTTTTGCCAGAAAATAATTTTACTTTTTATTTTGCAAGAAACTAATATTTGCAATGACCAATTCCAGTTGTGTTGACTTGCAAAACTATACGATGAAAGATTGAAATAAGTATAAGAACCAATTTATTTTTATAGAATATTACTCAAGTTTAGAGCAAGTAAACAATTTCCAAAGACAGAGGCTAGCCCTAACCTGTTTGGCTCAGTGGATACAGCGTTGGCCTGCGGACTGAAGGGTCCCAGGTTCAATTCCAGTCAAGGGCATGTACCTTGGTTGCCGGCACATCCCCAGTAGGGGGTGTGCAGGAGGCAGCTGATCGATGTTTCTCTCTCATCCATGTTTCTAACTCTCTATCCCTCTCCCTTCCTCTCTGTAAGAAATCAATAAAATACATATTTTTTAAAAAGACAGAGGCTAAATGTATCTTTTATACTCTCGCTGATACCTTTATAGTTTTCTCAAGTAAAATGACTTAAAGTCAACTTCTGTAAAGTTACAAGCTTAAATAATTTTTCCATTATCGTTTTCATATTTGGTTGAATCATATCTTCCTTCTCTTTTCTCCTTTACTTCTCATAAAAAAAAAACAGTCCTCATGCCAAGAATAGAATCTGATATTTGAATAACTGTGTAGACCCCCTAGTTATTTTTTTAAAATTGGGTTGATGGAAAAACTATATTCTTTCCATCCCTAACGCAGAACTTTTAATATATACATTTATTTTAGACACTCTTTATATGCAGTTTAGTATGAATAATGTCAATAAACAATAATCGAGCTATATTAAATCAAAACTAAGTTTGGAAGTTTATATTATACCAAGTTTGCCCAACTTCTCACTTTTCACCACATAGTTTTGGCACGGTATAGACAAGTGATGGCATTTTTTAAAGAAGGTAGAGTTCAAAAACAATAGCAAATTACTGCTAATTTCTTCTTGATGGGTGCTATTAACACCTATTAACATCAATAAGAGGAACAAGGTTGTTTCCAGCACAAAATATCAGTCTAATCTATATCATTTAGAAACAAATGAAAACTTTGGAAAGGAATTTGAAAGTACCAGTAAAATATAACATTTTTGTGTGCTGTTCTTTGATGAAGTGAATCACAACCATAAATCAGAAACAGCTTTTGAAAATAAGTATGACTATCAAGCTTTTCTAAAGGCAATTCTAAACTTGTCACTCACTCGAAACATTTCCACCTTAGAAAGTACTAATGTCTTACATGCCATTTCCTGAAGGAAATCGGACACTTTAAAAGGCAAAAATCTTTTGTCTTTTACCCTAAGCATAAAAAGAAATATTTCAGTAAGGAATGGAAGAAAATGAAGCGCATTTAAATAATCTCTTTGCGCTGGAAGTTGCCAATTCGTCTGTGAGCAGTTTCACTGCAGATGAAAAGAAATCAAAATACAGGGCAGATGTTGAACAAACCACATTTTCGTTCTGTCACACACGGGCATTTTTCAAATGATTTTGGCTCATCTATTAAATAAGGTGCATTTTGCTTGATTTTGAAAAGGGAAACATCAGGAAATATTTAAAGGCCAATTGCTGCCAATTAACTTCGATCAGTAAAAGTTCTACTTGAATCTTTCAGATTCTTCTCCTGTCTGAAAAAACATACATTTATAAAATCTAGCAAAACAACAACTTGATGACTAATGGCTGTTAACAGCTCCACCACAAGCTCGCTTAACAGCAGGATTTAAATAAACAACTGTCTCTATTAAGAAGGGAGTGTAATGTAGTTATAGTCACGTTGTCTGAGAATGGAGATATGAAAAACAATATTCTTTATTCTTAAGAATGCTGCTCATCGAGACCATCATGTTTGTCACTGCCCATAACGCCTTCAATGAGCCATCTGACACGTTTCCCCCCAAATGATGATGGACAAATAAAACATCAGCATTTTCACATGAGAAATCCTGGTGCCCTAACAGCAGAGGCCCGACTGAAATGTCATGCAAACGACAGGGCCGGTGAAAAAGGAAAGCACCCAACGCAAGACAGTGACAGCCTGACATGAACCGCATATGCAAGTATCACAAGCTCTGTTGGGTTCTAAAGGCAATTCATCGCGACGGTGACGATGTAACCGAGAAATCTGTAGTTTCTGCTAATCAACACAACTTAATATTTAAGATCTTTGACCTCAAATTTTCATCCTTATCAATGGTTATGTGGCAATCTAATTTTGAAACAAACAGTCCATGTAAAGCATAACAAATACCATGAAGGCAAAATGCATTACTTTGCCTCATTATCCAAATTATATATTCAAAAATAATATCCCCTTTTTTAAGACCAATCATCCATTTTCAGGCATACAATATGAAGTTTATATAAAAAAACTGAACTTACTTCTAAGTCATTAAAAAATAGATGTGTGTCTGCCAAGTTGAAAATCATTTCTTCCATTCGCAGTCCAAGGGAAACTGAAGTAGGTGGATCCTAAAAGAAGAAATTTTACAGGTCAAGAACATGTATTCTTCAGGTTACATGAAATATATTGTCACATTAAGAGGGAGTGAGTGTAGGGAAAGGCCCAAAGTGATCGTCGGGCGGCTTGGGCTCCAGTTGCCTTTGGTGTGCATGATTTCTTCTATATGCAAACTTCAATGATTTATTTTATTTAAAAAGTTCCCCTAATGTTGTTGGTACTTTGCATAAGGAAGAAACAACTTGCTGCTTAAAATATCACAAAATATATAAAATCTAGGGTTACTTAGACATATAAAGTAGAGGAAATTCAGCTTCGCACTTATGTTTCAGGAGCAAGAAAATCAGTGAATCAAGAAGACATTGCTTACGTTACACCACAATCCATTAAACATGTCTAAAAGCATTACCACAAATATTAGAAAATAGATACAATATAGATTCACTTCTGAAGGGCAGTGAATACTAATTTTACTGCAGAGGATAACTATAATTTTTTATTGATTCAGACTGCCTGCCAATTTTGAGTATACTTAAAAGTAGGAAGTGATGGCCACTCTGACCACCTGGCACCATGCCAGCTCCGGGAACATATTTAACATTCATGTGACACTATCCAGTCATCAAACATCCAGTACTGTACACAGAGAGATCCAGTGACTTCTACCCAATGCCTCACACAACCCATACCCTGATGACATTTACTGGCACTGAGGCAAACTCGGGGGAATATGGAGATATTTGCAGATTTTATGGTGTTGCTGTATTCCTAATGTATCACACTGAGGAAGCAAGAGGGGTCATGGTGAATATCCTGCATAATCATAAAGAAGGAAAAATAATTTCTGTCGAGGAAGTATTCAAGGATGTAATGTGCGTGTTTGAAAATTTTATTGACATTCTAATAACAATACCAACTTTCACAGGTCCAATACTGTCACATTTTCCCAAAGAACAATAATTTCTGATATACTGTTTTTTATTATTACAGCAAACTTTTCAGAGAAAGGCGGAATCTACCTCACCATCATTGATCAGGGAAATTGTAACTAGAGAAACCATGCCTTCACATAGGGCACGCATCTGGCTGGTGCACTCTGTCTATCACGCGTCCTCGAGTCTTATGTTACAGTCAGAGACACAAAACCCAGAGAAAATAAGATTCTTGTTTTCTAATACTGTCCGACGTAAACCTTGTATGTTTTCTCTATTGTCTTCCTTCCAAAGCTCGAGACTTGCCTGGCTTACTCTCTACTGTCCGTGTATCCACAGCTGATCATCCCGAGTGTTTACCCCAACTGCCACTCATGGGGTTTGGGAAGTGACAGGGAAGAGCCCCTGGCACTGAGCTCACTTGCCCTCTACTTGACCCTCAGTTTGCTCATCTAATAAGTCAGATGGCTAGATGCAAACACATTGTTCTCATAGAATAAATGGAATGATTTTTTTTCTTATAATAAAAAAATTCTCATCTCTTAATTTGGCACAATCATACCTACTTGTACACCTGGGGAGAGCAGGCCTGTGATGGGGTGAAAGGGGCAGAGACTCCTTGAATGCCCGCCAGGGGCCAATCAACTGTGGTGAGGGAGGCGGAGTCAACCCTGCCAACCCCGCCCACCCACAGCACTAGCCCCGCCCACTCCTTGCCAGCTCCACTCAGGGTCTAAACAGAAATCCCAGAGCGGGGCTTGGCACCTCTGGTCTCAATTCCTCTCCTACGCTAGGCCTCCTCTGCCTGCTGACTGACTGGAAAGAAGGCAGAGAACACAGAATCGCCAAAGGTCGGGGCTTAGGTTGGCACAGGGTTTAACCAACGCCCCGGGGTTTATGAGGGCAGAGAGGAAAGACACACCAAGGCCACTGAGTGTGCAAGAGCTGTGTGGGAGGGACCGCAAACCCTTCCCTCAACTCCCCTGTGCGAGGACTCACACGCCTCAGCCCTCTCCAACTGTCCCTGTGTACCACCACCGAACACCGATGAAATTGCATTGGTTGAGAAGAATTAAGAACAGTTGACAAATAAGCAAAGGCAAACTCGCGCTGCACGCTGCTTTTATGGGGAATGGCTCACTTGCTTCTATTCGCAGTATCAGCAAGCATGCTGGAAAGGCACATACTCAAACATACCCCGGGGCAGAATTACCAGTGGGGGGAGTTCAAACAGCTGTTTCTAAAGCAAAACACCTGACGGAGGTGTTTACTCCCTCTTGTTCAGGCCAATAAAAGCGCGCTGAGTTGTCGCATAACCAGGCCCATGAATCTTTTTATGTGGCGCGCGGAAGAGTTTCACTGCCAATTCCGGAATTTATGTGCCATGGTATTGTTACTTTTGAAGGAGTATTATTCCTCCTTGATATGGTTGCTTATTTATGCCGCCATCAAAAGAACTACTGCATTGTTTGCTAATATATAGCATATTTAACTTTTCTTCATAAATTAGAGTAATGGCTTGCCAGTCGGAATACTAATAAATTTTAAAGGCTTGTTCAGTCTCATGGTCAAATACGACACAGATGTTGGCCTTATTTACCTCTGAATGTTTTTCTCTTTTGTTATGAGCTTTCATGCCTTCACAGTGTCTATGCCTTCACAGTGTCTATCCCTGCCACTCCACTACACCGAGAGAACAGCTTTCAGATTTAAGTGGAATGAGAGAATTTTAGAATAGGAAGGGGCTCTAGTTGAGGGAGCAGTGTTTATCAAATATTTTTCAAACCACAATTCACAATAAAAAAAAATATATTTTACACCATGTTCTAGAAATACCACCTCCTCGCCTACCCCCCCCCCCCCCACACACACACACAAACACACACACACCACACAGCTGAAATGAAGTTTGGCAAAAGGAGCCTTTGCTCACTGCGTGGGGGGTACTCTGATATTTCCCATTTCATAGCCCACTGACGTGTCACAATCTACAGTTTGGGAAGCTGAGCGGGGGTGGGGGTGTGGGGGGGGACACCCACTTCTGATTGGAGAGATGGGAAACCTGGCGGCGGTGTGATTTGCTTGTGGTGACAGAGCTGGCAGGGCGCAGAGCCGTCTCACACGCAGTGTTTTCCCTGAGAGCAAATGAGCAGAAGAGCAGGCAGATGAGCGTGTCCGCAGATTTGCTTACACGTTCTGGCGGTGGAGTTCTTCTCACATCGAGGTTCGCTTTTATTTTCCTGTTCTCATAATCTTCTAATACTTTCCTAAGTTCTCAAATATGTCTGACACAAACCAAATGCGACAAAAGCTCACACTGGACAGTTAATAAGTTAGTCATGGCTTGATGGCTTATTTGGGCATATTTAGAAGAAGAAAAACACACACTTTTTTTTTTTAAGACCAAAACTGAGATGGTCGAATCACCACGTCTCTGGCTTAGTCTTACTTTTCTTGTGCTTTTTGCAAGAACGAATTCCAGGGCTGCAGTTATGAAATGGTTGCTTTTGAAACACCATGTTTTGTTCGATCACTTTTGAAAAATTATACAACTTTGCTTCCACATCAAACAAACATCTCTTTTTAAGTAAACTTTTCTGCCAAATCTTTCCATTCTTTTCTGAACTTGACCCCTCTGTGGCAGTGGCCAGTGCTGTCCTATCTTGACATATCTCCTTTCCTGGTGTCTGTCACATCATCGATCTTTTCTGAACATCTTCCTGGAATCGATTGTCCATCACCTGTTTTTAAAGGATCCTGGTCCCTAGGACTATTTCCACCCATTCCTCACTCTACTCACAGGCTCTGCGGACCCACCCCATTCATGCCCTAACCACTGCCCCTCTTCCCTCTATTAAATCAGGTCTCAAGTGCAGGCTCACACACCGATGACCTGTTGGTGATTTCTACTTGGATGTCCTGCAGAGCACCTGGCTCTCAATGTGCTAGAAATTGGAGTCATCATTTCCCCTGGAACCCACTGTGTTCCTTCTTTAGGAGAACAGCACCCTACCAGCCCCAAAACCTTGGCATCTTCTAAACAGCCTCTCTTTCCCCCACATCAAGTCAGTCTCTACACCCTGCCCCTTGGACCTGGAATCCACGCCTTCCTTGTAGTCACTGCCCCGTTAATTTCCCAGCCATGCGTCTGTTTGGTAGATATCTTCAACCGGCTCCCTCAGGGGCTCTCAGCCCAGGTGTCACCATGTCCGTCCCATTCTCCTATCTCTTTTAGGAAACATCCAAACACGTCAGCAAGTACGGGGGCCCACAGATGTCTGGCTCTTGTTTACCTCCCCAACACATGACCTAGTTATAGTTTAATCATAACATCTTTCCTTCAAAAGATGACTAGGCAGAGGCCTAATGGAAAAGCGAGGTGGCTCTGATGGCAGTTCCCACCAAAGATCTTAAAGAAAACTGGGGCAAGCATCTCCCCTGTTTCCCCACATTAATACACCGAGGGCTCTGACCCAGCCGGTGTACTCACCCCCTGCATCCCCGCGCCCACAGTGCTCCTCTCACGCCCCTGCCTCAGCTCAGTCTCCTCCCTGACTCCTCCCACCGGCTCATCAGTGCTGGGTACCACAGCTGTATGTGTACTTGTCTAAGGAGGGCAGAGACTTAGCCCTACATCCTTCTCTCTACATCCTTAGGACCTAACACAATGCCAGGCACAAGGGCTTTCCCAGTTTGGTAGAAGAACAAACTGGGAAAAGCAGTAAATAGAAAATACAGGGTACCCCTCCAAAATGTGTACACACACTTTTAATAATTATAAAGGCAGTGTTTATCAAAATACATTTTCTTTTCAAAATTGAGCTATCAGCTGTTAAAGTGTGTATATATTTTTTGGGACACCTGGTGTTTCAAATAATTCCAATGAAGAAGAAAAAATATAAAATTTGATCTTTAGTTGCTATTGTTCAGTGTTGGGAAAAATAAATTCCTAGTTACCTAGATTAGGCTACACAAAGAGACATTTGAACCCTAAAATCATTTCAGCTACATAGTATAGTATTAAACATGTTCACTAGTGACGCCTGATTCATTTGTACCTGGTTAAAGAGCAGCCCACTTTTAGAATCGCTGCTTACAAAACCTCCTTATCTACTTAATGAAGTGGGTAATATTAGCATAAGATCAGCAGCCAATTTATTTTTTAATGCAATAAGTGGCATGCATTACATTTTGCAAAATGTATTCTTATGTGCTCTGCAATTTAGTTCCCTAGTAAGACTTGGATAGTGCAGTGGGGAGGCTTGGAAAGGGAAAAAACAATCAATTGCTTTACCATTCTTCTTATTTACTATAGCTCTTTGTAACTGAGACTTTCTTTAACCAAAACAAAACAAATAGCATCCAACACAACAAATAGCATCCAACACAACACAACACAACACACACACACACACACACACACACACACACACCACACGCTCCTAAATTATTTTAATACTGTAATGAATTGCAAATGTCTTCTTAAAGTCATGAAAATGAAGGAAAGGAACTAGTCGCAATGCTAGGCTACCGTGGCTGTTGTGGGTTAAACCAAAGAGAATTATTTCTATTGAACAGAAAGCAACACTAGGTAGAAAACTTAAATAACAATGGAATCTGCTGAGGGGAGACTCAGGCCTAAAACAATCGTTTTGCTCTCATCCCCTGTCCCCTGGCCTCCAGGTCTTCTCTTGTTCCTAGAACACAGAACTGCCCACAGAGACTAAAGTTATCATCATCCCACCTGACATCACCAGCATCATGCGGGACCTATTGTTATTCCTTTCCTGTTCCTTTCTCCCCAGCCTGATCACTGCTATTATACTAGATCTTCATGTTATGAAAGATTTAAAAAAGAAAAAAGGAATTCTAGACAAAGTCAGTGCGCAGCAATGCTGACCTGAAATTCAGTCTTTAGAGAGATTTATGTCCGTCAGTGTTGCTGTCACATGTTGAAAATCTATAATCTGATTTGAGGTGAAGAAAAGAAAAGGGTGTCTATAAATACATATGAACTAGGATATGGCCTCTTATTGCCCTGTTTTGTTTCATAGATGAGCTGAGGCATTTGATAAATGTTAAGAGTCATTTTAAAAATATTCTTAGTAACCACAATCCATAGCGATTCAGAAATGTGATTTTACCAAGACTCAGCCACCTGGTGAAGACACTGTTGCTCCTGCAGGCGGTCCCATTTGCTTCGACATCTAGTAATTGCCTTAGGATGACAAGGAATGACACTGTGCAGGGAGTCTATGAAGCCATCCCGCTCATCTACACACTGAACGAGCTCTAACACTAGTGCTGACACAAGGCATTGTTAGCAGGGGCACTTTTGCTACTCAACACAGATATTGAAAAAGTTTCTTCCAAAATAATTGTGCTCGGGACCTGAGGGAAAGAGTTCTTGCATGCACACAGGTCAGAAAAACACCCCAAATGCACATTCTTATAATGGTCATGCCACTGGCTTTGCTTAGGTAAATCACACTGCACCTAGAAACTTCTGTGCATCAAAGGATCCAATTAGCAACCTATGGAGTAGGAAAAATATCTACAGCTCAGATATCAGATAAGAGGTTAATAACCAGGAAGACTAAAGAACGACAACTCAACAGTAACAATAAAAAACTACTTTAAAAATGGGCAAAGGACTTGAATGGATATTTCCCCAAAGATGATACATAAATGGTCAACAAGCACATGAAAAGATGCTCAATATCACTAACCATTAGGGAAATGCAAATCAAAATCACAATGAGATTCTATCTGACACCCATTAGGACGACTATAAAAACAGACAGAGAGAAAGCACAGTGTTGATGAGGCTGTGGAGAAACTGGAACCCTTGCACACTGTAAACGGTGCTATGGAAAACAGTTTGACCATTCTTTAATAAATTAATAAATTAGGCACAAGTCTACTTCTGGGCATATACCCCAAATAATTGAAAGCAGGGTCTCAAAGAGATATCTGTACATCCATGTCCATAGCAGCCTTGTTCAAAATAGCTAAATGGTATAGGCAACCCAAGTGTCCACTGACAGAGGAATAAGCAAATATGGTATAGCCATACAATGGAGTATTAGTCAGCCATGAAGAGGAAGGAAATTCTGACACAGAATTCTACAAGAGGAAGGGAGCTTGAGGAGATTACGCTAAGTGAAATAAGCCACTAACATAGAGACCAACACTGTCTGATTTTACTTAGATGAGGCACTTAAAGCCATGAAAATCATTAAGACAGAAAGTAGAGCCAGTTGTTGCCAGGTGTTGTGGGAGGAGAGCCTGAGGAATTATTTCCTGGCTACAGACTTTCAGTTCTGCACAATGAAAAGAGTTCCAGGGATTGAACAACAATGTGAATGTACTTAATGTTCCTGAGCTGTACACTTAAAAATTGCTAAGAAGGTAGAGTTTATATTGTACGCATTTTACCATAATTAAAATAAAAATGTAAAACAATTGGAGAAATGTAATTGTTGATTAGACATTTAATGATATTAGGAAATAATTATTAATTTTTTAAATTGCTGAAGTACTGGGTATCACCTACTATTTCTATTCTAAAAAACTCTTTCAATGGAGTCTTAAAAACATAATGAAATATATACAAATAAAATAATATCTGGGATTTGCTTTGAAAAATAATCCTAGGGGAGGGGAGGGCTGTGGTAAGGATACAGACACAAAAAGAGGCCCTTGGACTTCGTAACTGCTAAAGCTGGGAGAGGCTACCCTGGGCTTCCTTACACTCTCCCATCTACTTGTGCATATGTTTAAGAAGTTTCTATAGTTGAAATTTAAAAACTATATGAAAATATTTGCCAAGACAAGACTGGTTGTCTTTGGTGGGTGTAATTATGGATTAAAAATATTTCTTTTGAAAATGTGAAACACACCCAAATCTAAAATGCCAAAAAGTTTTTAAATGTTAAAATCATAAGAGCCAAGCAAAGCTCCCCAGTATGTCACCGTTTATCAAAAAGAAGGTCTCGGGACTCGCTTGGCAATCTTACCCAGACTTAGGCGAGGTGTAGAATACACACAAGAACATACGTCAAACACGGCTTTCCCTGTGTGAACTCCACTGATTTTTATTCTATGGGATGTTCTTACAATAGAAAGTCAGAGGAATGCCCACATTTATAACAGGACCCACATCGCATACATTTTGGAACAGCAGTGTCACGGGGCAACACTGATCGGCGGCAAAGGAGAACTCCCGGTGTCATGTAAGAGCAGCACCCAGGGAGGGGCATCTCACTAGGGCCGCTGGCATTTCGGTTTTGGTTGTACAGCTCTGTGGATCCTGGTTTTTCTTGATGCACAGTGCTAGTGTGACCAATTGACATCCTATTATGGGCCACTTCTTACTAGTTCAATGATTGTAGCTACTAGGGAATATTTGTCATGAATTATACAGGGAGACTGGTTGCCTGAATTCCTTTAGGCATCAGAGTCTGTGGTTTCACTCTTTGTGGATTTAAAGTGGCATTTAGTTCAGAATAGTTTTGCCCCATGAAGGACTGCTGTGGAAGATTCATTCATTCCCTACCAGCAGCCTCCTTTGTTCATTTATAAACTCCCTGAAGGGAAGAATTATGGCGAGGCACCTCTGACACTACTATGTATGTGTTCAATCCCATATAATAAAAGGGTAATATGCAAATTGTCCCCTTGACCAGGAGTTCGACCAGGGGGTGGGGCCAGCTCACCAATCGTCCAGGGCCCCTAACCCCCAACTGGCCCCTCCCCCGATCAGCCCCCCTACCCTGATTGGGGGCAGGGCTGGCAGCCCAACCTCCCGTGTCCCCTCCCTCCCAGCCAGTCCCATCGACCCAATGGGCTGGCCAGATCCCACCCATGCATGAATTCATGCACTGGGCCTCTAGTAAATTATAAAAGACTGACTTTTCTGAAAAACTTGTTAGTCTCAGGCCAGGAAACAAAGGGTGACTCAGCAGGAGAGAGGTGGGTAGCCAGATGTGTAGTGGGTACTGTGGCCCATATAACACCAAAGGCTTTGTGTGTGTAACTTCAAAATTGTCAGTACAGTTTTGTGAATTACCTCATGGATAGTTTCAGTGATCATTACTTCATCTAAACTACTATAGACCATAAGGCTAAGCTATTGGGTACCATCTACTGCTTCTATTTTGACAAATTCTTTTGATGGAGTCTTCAATTTGGGCAGTCCTCACATGGAGACCACACGGTATTAGCATGGGATCTCACCCAATGGGACACCATGGTGAATGCCTCCAGGTCCCTGGTGAGGAGGGGCAGTGATCAGGATGAAGTTCACGCTGCTCAGATTTTATGTTGAGAAATATTATAGTTACATCTGCATTGCTGATTCCTGTATTTGTACATGATCTTGATCTTAACTATCTTTTAAGTAAGCACTGCAAACACTCATTCTCACTTCTCACTTCTGACCTTCAAATGGCAATTTAATCTATTTTAAATGCCACTCCCAGAATTGAGGCTGATTCAGAAATGATTTTCAGAACCTGTTTTCATTTAATTTCTCAAAAATTCTACTTTGGGTTCGGAGTGTCCATGGTCCTTTGAGCCTCAAACTAGATAGAAAGTTTAAGGAAAACCTGTTTATCTTTTCTTGGGTTTTTAGAATAGGATCCAGAATATTCTTCTGAGTATAAAAATAAAATGCCTTCTCCTTTCTCTAAAAATCTTAAAGCTAACAATTCATCTAACCATAAAAATATTTCCCCCTTTTATGTAACCTTTAAATGATACACCCTGAGATTTTTAGCTTTGACTTAACTATGCCACAAATGCCAAATATCACATTAGATTGTGTGTAGTCCAAAAAGGACTGTAAGTCATTTCAGCTTTACTAAAAGAACTAAAAATAGCACCAATGCTAATAAGGAAGCGATATCTCTTTATTGTTTAGATGAACCCGTGAAGCATTAAAAGAAAAAAATCGTTTCTATTTTTAATGACGCTCTGGTTCCTATCCACACACCCTGGAACATTTTGCCCCATTTTCTCTTTCTTTTACCATCTTATTTTTCTAAACTAAAAAGCAAAGACATATTGAACAATTAAACCAAACACACAAGGCCACATAAATTTGTCCAATTTAAATTATTTCAGTTGAGACCTTTAAGAAATAGTTTAATGCTCAAGTCACTGTTCTAGTTTTAGATAGCTACAGCATTCTCAATTAGCAGTTGGGTTCTACAAAGTACCTACAGTGCTGGGGGCCCCCAAAATTAATTTTGCTTTTAAATGTATCTATTACTATTTTCAATTTGTAAATATATTTCACATGTCTGATAACTGTCTCCTGCATCTCTAGTGAGTCTGCATCCTCTTACATCTATGAGGTCCACTCTACACAAACGCCTAGCAATTGCTCTTCTACTTTGGATCAAAAAGTAGATCTATCATGTTTAAAAATTGCTGTTTAAAGAATTCACCTCAGGCTAGAAAGAGTAACTGGAAGATGGTTCAACTATTTCAGAAAATGTGACTAGTAACGCAGGTACTTACATTGTGAATGTATGGAATGAAAGAGAAGGTTTCTAAATGTTCCCACACTGTCCTATGTGGGCAGCTAAGCCTCCTCTGACCAGCAGCTAAGCCTCCTCTCACCACCAGAGGTGAGAAGGCCCAGTGCAGGGTGAGTGACACTGACAATGTGAGTCGGCTTATGAGGGTTTGTTAGTCACTGTGGAGATCTTGTAAAGTGTGCTCAACTCAACAAGAAATCTTTGGGCAGAATCAATCAAATGAAAGAAAAAAGTACCCATTTTGGACCCGGTAATCAATTTCTTATTTAGAATGCTAGCATTACAGCCACAAATGGGGCCTGAATGTCATTGAAAATGATTACTCCCCATTCAAGATCTTTTGGTTTGGGGGAAAAGAAGCTGAAAAACAAGAACGGGCACAGCGTACAAGAGTGGCTTATTTTCAAAGCCTAGCACCGGCTGCTCACAAGGAAAGGATTAACGGTAAGATTGAAAAGTAGCTCGCTCATCTGAGAGAAGAAAATATATGCTAAAACATTATTTCTTTTAAAAAATATCAGTAAGTGATGCATACAACCTCTGAGACCCCAAGGGTCCACGGCTTACCTTCCACCTGTCAATACCACCAACAAGATATTAACTGTTTGTAACTTTATAAGGATCTCTCACGGGACAGCTGGCATGAAATGCCAAGTTTTAGGAGTTGGGCGTAGTTCTGATGACAATTAAGAAATAATCTGGATTATTGTGAGATTGTGAGAGTCTGTATTCACATGAAATGTAAGTCACAGTTCAACTACTGGCTGAATGATTTTAAACACACACACACACACACACACACACACACACACACACACAATCCAAACTTGTGGTGGAGCTAATCAGGTCTTTTTTTACTGATTAGATATGTGACACTCGCCTGCTTTAATTTTCTCTTTACTTAAAGAGACTCCCTCTTTCAACATCAGGAAAATAATAGCCAAGTAGAGAACAAGAGAAAGAACCTAACCATTCCAAAGATTAGTTTTCATTGTGGCAAAAACCCACTGAAGCCCAAACAGGGGACCACTGCCAAGAAGGGGTACAAAGAGGGAGGAAGAAGAAGAAAGCCAGAGTAGACCTGGCCAAGTTGGCCTCCACACATAGGGGCCCACACAGTGCCAACGAAAAGGCTAAATCCAATCACAGAGCCATCTAGATTTCATTTGTAACCATTCTCCTATCTCTCTCTCCTCCCTCAGGTTACAGCCCTTGCCTTAGGTCTTTATTATTTCCTACCAGGGGCACTGCAATAATCTCCTTTGCTATCAGATTAATCTTCCCACGTGTCCACGTCTAGCATGTCACTCCACTGCTTTACTATTGCTCACGGCATCCCCACGACTGCGGCACAAAGCCCTGGCACTGGGTGCTCCCTGAGGGCCATGGGCCAATCGGAAGTCTAGATCATATTCCCTGTGTGGTCAGTTAACAGATGTGCTTCCTTGGGCCAACTATTTCATTTTTCTGAGCCACAGTTTCCTCACTGGAAAAAAAAGAAAAGAAAAAGACTAATTGGATAATTAATGGAAGATAGCAGTGTGAACTGTAAATGCTGAACACAGACACAGTGTTTTTATTACCATGTCAGCACATTTTCTGCTGCCCATCTTCTGTGAGTCCGATTCACTAAGTATCCTTTAAACATATGCAGCCTTTTGGGCTCTCATTTCCCTACAGGCCTGTGCTCTGCTCCAACCTCTCCCTCTCCTGCTCCCTGGAAAACACAACAGTCACTATTGCCACTGCTTCCTCTGACCCCAAAGTGAGCAGTCACAGCTCTTCCTTATGGAATGCCTAGGGGTATTTTCTCGGGGCTCCCCACTGTGCTCCCAGCAGCCCTGTGATCATCTCCCCCTTCCAGATGGGAAGATTAAGACAGAACAAGTGAGACTCTGAGATGCTTGGTGCTTCTTCAGAGGCCCCAGAGCAAGGGAGCCCCACGGCTGGCCAGTGCAGGCCGCACAGGAGGCTGGGGGGCGGTGATGGCCTGTGTTCATTCACTGCATTCCCGTTACATGTACGCATGAGAGAGACCAGACTTTCTTCAATAAGGGGGCAGGAACATATGTATCAGTTATATACGGCAGGTCCTCGAATAACATCATTTCCTTATAACATTGATAAGAAAAAAATTGATTCCTGGCCAGGGCCACTGCCTGTGGAGTTTGCACATTCTCCCCACGGCTATGTAGGTTTTCTCCAAGGACTCAGGTTCCTCCCATCCCAAAGATGTGCACGTGAGGTGAATGGCGTGGTCGCAAGACCAAGTCCTGTGCTTCAGCGAGACCCTAGATGCTGACCCGTGGTGCCTGCACTGAGTGGACAGTCTAGTGGGCTGCAGTGTGGCTGCCACTGAATTAACTGTCCTGGTGCCCTGAAGGCAGGGCTGAAACTAATCAACATGAAGGGGGGCGGGGTGAAGGGGATCAATTGGCGGGCCAGGGGGAGGGGAAGGGAGGAGAACATCTCTGATACTTTCAACAATTAAGATAAATTTTTAAAAAATGTGGAAGACGGAATCAGGAGAAGAGAGTCAGAGAAGGAGATGTCACGATGGAGAGGTCAGGAGGATGCACTGTGAGAAGGATTCCCACTTTTTCTGGCTTTGAAGGAGGAGGAAGGGGCCATGAGCCAAGATTTATGGGCATCGCTAGAAACTAGAAAAGTAAAGGAAATGGATTCTTCCCTAGAGCATCCAGAAGTGAACATAGTTCTGATTTTTGTCCCATGAGACCATGTTGAGTTCTAACCTACAAAACTGTGAGATAAATAAATAAATGTTTGTTGTTTTAACAACAACAAAGAGCCTGATATAAATAAGGGTAGGCAAACTTTTTCTCCAAAGGGACAGTCAATAAATTATTTAGGCTTTGCTGGACATATGCAATCTGAGACAGTTTTCTTCTGCTACTTAAACAGCCCTTAAAAAGTGAAATGACATTCTTGGCTTGAAGGCGCTCTGAAAGCAGGCCACGGACCAGATGCGGCCTACAGGGGATGGTCTCAATCTCGGATCTCGAGCTCTGGTACAGACATTTGAAACCAAAGAAAAAATAATATTTCATGACACCTGAAAATTACCTGAAATTCAAAATGGGAACCATAAATGAAGTTCCATTGGGACGCAGCCACGTTTGTTTGTTTACCTACTTCTGTGGCTACGTTGGCTGAGGAGCTGTGACAGCAGCTGGCCCACAAAGCCTGAAGTATTTCCCATCTGACCCTTTAGAGAAAAGGTCTGCCAATCTGCGGTCTGGAGGTTCCATGAGAGAGATTGTTCCGTTCAAATGGCCAGACCCCCTGCAGTCCCGGGAGGACACTGTGGGGCTGGCTGCCCGGTGCCATGCTGAGAGCGCAGCCTCTTCACCAGCCACCGTGGAAGGAGGTCATCCCTCAACAGATTTCAGAGCTTAGTGCTGCCCCCAAAACAGGGGAAGAACGGCCATTTTTACCGGCCAAAGGAGTGTTCTGATGAAATGGGCTAGACCAGCTGCTTTCAAATTTGTCTTTCACCAACATACTGAATACTCACTATGGAAGTTTAGTTGATTTAAACTCACTACGACAATTGAGATCCTTGGAGAAGCCTGGTATATTATAAAACAAATGTCCAGGCAGCAGATATATGATCAATAGGTGATTGTTGCTGTTGTTATTATTGAGTTATTGCTGTAATTAGACACAGTGTGAGGCCCTTCAAATTCATGACACAACCCAAGTCTTTTTTCCCCCCTCAGCTTTATTAAGATATAATTGATGTGACTTAATTCTTAAAACAATTTTGCAAGTCAAGTAGCCAGCATTATGGGTGAGGAAACAGGCTCAGTAGGAATAAATGATTTCCCAAAGGTAAGGAAATAAGCCAGTCAGAGTAAGACAAGGCTCACATGACCTCACTTATATGTGGAATCTAATAAACAAAAGAAACTGATGAACAAAACAGATCCAGAAATATGGAAGAATGGAACAGACTGATGAATCTGAGAGGGAAGGGAGGAGGGGGAGAGATTAACCAGTGAACTTATATGCACATATGCATAACCCATGGACACAGACAATAGTGTGGTGAAGGCCTGGCATTGGTGGGAGCAGGATGGAGGGGGTCAATGGGGGATAAAAGAGGGGCATCTGTAATCCTTTCAACAATAAGGTAAGTTTAAAACAACAACAACAAACAAACAAATCAATACCCCCCCCCCCAAACCTTAAGTCATACCTTGGATTTGAGTCTAGATCTATTTGAATTGAATTAGGTCTGTCACATATTGGCACTTCATAAATTTGAAGACACGACCACATATTACTTACTCACTATGCCACATTCAAGTATTTGGCAGTCAAGGTTCAACTACATTAAGATATAAATAATATTTATTTTATGCCAGTCACGGTGCTCTGGTTTTTCACATTTGGTCTCTAACCTCTCCTAAGCATCAGTTTCCCCATCTGTATAATGGGCTTAGCAGTTTCAGAGCATTGGTGCTGAATTATATGAGTGCTGGGCACATAGGAAATCCTTAACAAGGAGGGCCTAGAATTAAAAATACTATGCTTTCTGTTGTGTAAGTGCTTATGTTTAGGTTTTTGTGTTAAAATGAGGAGTGTACTAGGCCAGATCCATATGAGCAATGACAAAAGGTAAGTGTTGGGACAATGAAGCCATTGGGTCTAGATATCTTGGGGAGTCCTTCCACAGAGGGGTATCAGCACAGTACTTATTTGGAATAGAAGTCTGGGGTGCTTGCTTTGATGTAACTGGATTATCTTGCCAAATTTTTTTTTGAGAGGACATTTATTAAAGTTGGAGACAGTGAAACAAGAAAGGGCGTAGGACAGAACGAGCAATAGGAGAGAGACTAGGCAGAGCAATGAGCCCAGCTGGCTGCTTTGGCTAAGAAGTCAGAGAAAAGGGGGCCTTAGGGACAGGCTCAGGGGGTTAGCCCAGGACGAGCTGCTGCTGCCCACTGCTGCCCAGGTTGCAAGTCTCCTGGGGTCCCTTAGAGTTGAGGAGAGGCATGCCTGAGGGGGAAGGAGAGGGGAAAGGGGAATGGGTGGGCTCACTGCTGGGCAGGAGAGCATGCTCTGATCTATTTTTTTTTAAACAGGAGAAAAATCAAAGTTTAATACATGCTCATGGGGAATTCACGTCGGAATCACAATTCCATGAAAATTCCAAAATATATTGTCTATTTTTAAAAGAGCATTCAATGAAAAAAAATCAAGACTAGCTTTCTTCAGTGAAATTGGGGAATTTGGACTCAGTTTGAGAGCAACTTCTAAAAATGCATTAAACAAAGAAAGCTGGGACAGATATTATTTAACAACAACCTACTTAACAGGAACGCCCATGGGCTTTCTCTTCTCTTCTCTTCCCCAGCCAAACCTGCCCTGGACCCAGCACCCTCCTTTAGTTCCCATCACCTTTGTTATTAAAACAACACTTCTTTATAACACCCAACATACCTGCTTCCCAGAGCTAGGATTACACGGAAGGTGGGACATTCTCAAACTTTTTTTTTTTTTGGTACATATTGCTGGAACATGCCCTAATTTTGCATTATATCAACCAGATCCTGTGTCCCCTTACTGAATGGCCTACTCATTGAGTTGCCTAAGCTAGTGTGACTAAGCTACTTCTCAAGTGTCTGGTTCCCATGGAGACAGAACAGCTATCACATTGTCAGGCATTCATTTCTTTCTAGGCCTGGAGAGTAAGGCCCAGCCTTCCATGCTCCCCTTGACAATGCGCAGGCACAAAGCACACCACGGAACATGCGCTCCAAGAAAGAAGGCTGCCTTTAAGACCTGAACTGCTTTAAGACCTCTCTCCTCAGCCTCAGGGGAGATTATCCACACATAGTCAAAGACATCTAAAAATCCAAAGCAGATCTGTCATGTACTCTCTTGAAGACTTTGAATGGCATCCTATGGCATGTACAATGAGATCAACTCTCCTGACCATGGCTGGACGGCCCTCTGTCCTGGCCCTTCCTCTTTCTTGACTGGGATGTTCTGATCATCTTGGTTATTATTTATGTCAGGAAGAATCCTTGTTGGACCACATTTTTACAAGGCATGATGATCAGATCTGAGAGCAAATTCTGCTCGACTCTCAAGTTCTCCTATGAAGAGAACATGAAGCAAGCATTCTCCATTGCTTCAGGCTACAATTCAATTAGCAATGGTGTTTTCAAAACCCATCTGGACCAGGACACAATGGCTGACCTTGAGCATCCAGCACGAAGAAGGTGTGCAATAAACATTTAGTGAGCAATCAAGCTAAGAGCATCTCAGAAGCTTGTGATCCCGAGCTGGGCACTATTGACTCATCTCCAGCCCTGACTACAGCCTCATTCCTGGGCTCAGGATGTCTCACAGACATCTCAAACTTGTCCAACACCAAACTTTCCATTTCTCTTCCAAATTAGTTCTTCCCCATCTCAACACTCTCATATGGCTATTCTCCCAGTTGCTCAGAACAACAACAAAAAAACTGATGATGATCTTTTCATTCCTCTCTATTACTTGAGGCCCGGTGCATGAAAATCCTGCAGGGGAGTGGGGAAAAAGGGGGGTCTCTTAGCCTGACATGCACCCTCTCATAGTCTGGGACCCCTCAGGGGATGTCCGACTGCCACTGCTGTGCTCACCAGCTATAAGCCTGGCTTCTGGCTGAGCAGTGCTCCCCCTGTGGGAGCACACTGACCACCAAGGGGCAGTTCCTGCGTTGAGCATCTGTCCTGGTGGTCATTGCATATCATAGCAACCGGTCATTCTGCCATTTGGTCAATTTGCATATTAGTCTTTTATTATATAGGCTAGGATTGCCCACCAGCCCAATCCAAATCATTTCCAAATCCAAATTTCCCACCAGCACTAGAATCTAGAATCCAATCGGCTCTCTCCATTTCTACTGCTAATTAATCAGATCACTGCTAAAACCTCCCCTGCTCTTCCATTCCTCTGCCCCTACCTTCGATTATCCACACACAGTCAAAGACATCTAAAAATCCAAAGCAGATCTGTCATGTACTCTCTTGAAGACTTTGAATGGCATCCTATGGCATGTACAATGAGATCAACTCTCCTTACCATGGCTGGACGGTCCTCTGTCCTGGCCCTCCTCTTTCTTGACTCTGTATCATCATCACAAAGCTGACAACACTACCCTTTGTCCCTCAAGCATCAAGCCCTTTTCTGTGTATGCACTTGCTGTTTCCTTTGTTTAGAACATTCTCTCTTTTTTTTAAAGAATACTCTTTCTCTTGATGGTTACATGACCTACTGGCCTATTCAGATCTTTCTGACCTCAGGACGACCTTCCCTAACTAGGTTTCCAAATTTGCTTTCTCCCAGACCCCCATCAACTTATAAATAAGTAAGCTTACATTTAAATATATCAAATCACCCACACTTTGAAGAATATTCAATTTTTGTTTTGGGGAATTATATGTAAAACTTTTTATCACCTGCCCTAGTATGAGAAAAGTAAACAGACTAACAAACAAAATACTATTTGATGAAATCTCAAAATACTAATGATTGACACTTTTTAAGATATAACTCATGGTATTGTTGAGAATCTGAATGGAAAATTCTAGGTAGCCAGCAGTTTCTAGGTTAGGCGTGAATTCCATATGTAAATGAGTAATTTATGGTCAAAGACTGACATGAGGTCAATAGGTCACAGGATGCTCTAAGCTGAGTCCTTTCAATGGTCACAGAGAACTGATCAAGACAACTCTGTTTGCATCAATTTGGCCCTTAGTGAGAAAGTTTTTAAAGACTCAGTACTTTCTGGATTGTTTTCAAATTCTGGTTTTCTTCGTGCCTGCTCTTTCCAACACTTTTGTGTGAGTTCCAAGAGCCACCTTTCTCCCATAGAAGTTAGTTATAGGACATTATAATGGTTTAGTTAAGATCTCCCAGATTCTTCCTACTGGCTACATGTATTCATCTTTAATCAATTTTTAAGTTGTTTTGTAAAAATAGGAATATCACTCTTTCTAGTAAATAAAAGTATAAGTAGAGCATTAATATAAATAATAATACAAAAAAACAACACAGCTAATAATTGTTGAATCCTTATTGTGCTAGGCACATAATAGATTTTCTGAGAATGACTGATTCTATGGTTTTATTTTCATAATCTGAGTTTTTGTTAATTGTTGTCTTCTCTTAGAAATTTAACAATAAGATGGGACATACTGTGTTTTACAGATACCTTATTTCTGGACAGAAATTCAAATGGTGGATTATTCCTACTCTTACAAATGCGCATTTTTCAGCCATGTTTTTATTAGGCATATCTTTAGGGTTAGGAGAAGGAAAGCTGCACTGTGAAGTTCAATTGATAATTCCCTACTTTCACCTCCACACTACACCTACAGAGCAAGCACTCAATTATACTTATGGAAACAATGAATACCTGGGTAGAATCTGTAATGACAGCATGCACATTTTATGGGTATCAACTGTGATAAACAGTTTCATTTTTAAGGTTCCAAACCAATAGTTTATGAATCTAAGCTTTATAATATTATTTCTTTAAAGATTAAAAAATTAAAATATCATATTTACAGAATAATTTCAGAATTATTTATAGCCACTTTAAATAGCATGATTATTGTGTGGAAAGGTTTATGAATCCATCAAGCAATATATCAAAAAATGACCAAGGTTTTAGAAAACCCAAATGCAGAACGTTGAAACTGAAGGTCTATTCACGAGGTGGTCTATAACATTATTTTTTACTTACAACACCAAGATAAGTGTTATAACAACTCAAACATAAAAGTATTGGTTCTATTGTCATTCAGAGGCCCAATGTTACATACCATTCCTATAAATTTAGTCTCATGGCAAAGGGACTTGTAGAGACATTCATAACAGGTGCTTTGAAAATAAAATACAAATACTGCTAATCACTGAAGACATCAGCAAGTGAATATTTGCTCCATTGAATATGTTGTGAATAAAAAAAAAAAATAGAAGGGCATGGCAAATAAAAAAATACAACCCTAAAAATCTTTCTATGTCATCTAAACATTCTAATATATCATCTTAGCATAGCATTCAATTACTTTTATTCATTGGGGTCTGAAGTAAGAATGAATTAAATTGCATAAAGTTTATCTCATTTTTAAGAATCAAAAAATATCTCCTTTTTTTCATTTACGTGTTTTTACCAACCCATCAAGTTATTTTCTTTTTTAGATTTTTGATTTATCATTTAAAGTTTAACCACATTCCCATTTGGACAAAAAATCAATTCTAGGCCTTGTTATTCTAAAGAAAAAATAAAACCTCCTGGTACTCACCCTCCCATATCTGTTTGCGTAGGACCCAGTAAGCAAGGAATGGAAAACGATGATTGTCTCGTCCAAGTCCCAGATGAACACCCTCTACAAAGGAAGAACCAAATCGGTGTGTCTTTCTTTTGCTTAAGAAACCTTGTTATTCATAACTTCAACATGAGCAATTGTTTTGAAATGGGAGACAAACGAAAAATCTGATTTACTATTTTTTTAAAAAATTCAACTATTCAAAGTATGTCTCCCAACTTTTCTTCTGCTGTAACCTCAGATGACATACAAGAGGATAATTCTATTAGCAACATCAACATAAATACAGGAGAGACATAATAACATATGGCCTTCCTACTTCTGAAACAGGTTCTCAGTCTCAGCTCTGAAGAAATTAAAAACTGAGCTAAAACTAGTCTGTTTATAACTTCTGAGACAGAGAGGGACAATAAATTAAAAAATCATTCAATTTATCTTGTCCTTATTTCTACTCTCTGTTCATTAGGAAGTGTTAAAGGAGCTAATCTTATGCTTTATTTCTATCAAGCAAAGTATTAAAAAATTGCACACAAAAAAACTAAAACTTTCCATCATCTATTCACTTTATGTTACCGATTGGGCTGTTATCAATTGGTCAGGTTATATATTTGATTTTCTGATGTTTCCAGATAGTTAATAACTTAAGCAGACACATCACACTGCTCTTGACACACTCTCGGGGTATGTGGAATTGGATTTGAAGAACTCATTTCAGAGAAGGTCTTTGAGATACCACAAAAGGCCTCATGCCTGCTTTTCTTCTTTCCATTCCCACTTACACCAGTACATATTCATTTAGGTCCTGCTGAAAATTTTCAGCTTTTTGGTCAAAATAATCACGTTTCCCAAATCAGGTTCCAATTTGGAAAAACAAAAGAACAAAACAAAAACCAAACCCAGAAACTTAATTGCAATGGATTCAGGCTATGAAGCCTACTGACCCTGGAAGGTTTTGTTTAATCCCTCCTGCTTTTGAACTCCACCAGCACACACCTCTTAAGAGGATGACCACTTCAGTTTAGAACATTGTAGGTTTTCCTTTCTTAACATACATAAGTATGTCTTTAATTACCTCATTGAAATGACAGTGATATAGAGCACTATAAGATAATTTTGTTCAAGCAGAATTATGTAATTTACTGTATTCCCTTAGAGAGAAATAAGCAGATACTTTACCATATAGTTAAATGGGAGAGAGAACAGAAATAATTGTTTTCCCTAGAATTCATGCAGAAGAGAGAAAATAATGCTTTCCTTATAGTTACTACGGAAAAGAAAGCAGTAACAAAAGCATTTGGACACGTTGGTCTCTGCTGTAACAATGCAGGTCTTCAGAACCATCCTTCAGCTCTAAGATGCCGTGTTATAGCTCAGGTGTTGGCAATGACTTACCTCAAGATCAGAATCCGGGGGAGGTGAAGGATTATTGTTTCTTCGGCCTCGTCCACGTGATTTCCCATCAGAACCTCGACGTAATCGCTCAGAGTCCGAATCTTTAATGGGTGTTGACGGGCTGTGGATGGTACTGTATTCTGTAGACAGACAGGAAGAACTTTATCTCCTGGTTCTAGCGCCTCGATTAACCTTGTTTCAATTCATGGGGAAGTTTGAAGAGTCGAACAAATTCTGCATTACCTTTTCTTAGCATTGGCAAATAATCTGAGATATCTGATGCCAAGACTTGTTTTGAAAACACATATGATCAGAAATGACTACAATTTAATTGAAGACAGCAGGTCATACTCAGTTGCCTAAATTTTCTTCGTGGTTCTCTATGATTAGACAGTGCTCCCCTACACCCCCCAAGCCTCACCCCCAGTTCCACTCTTGTTTCTCTCATTCCACGGATAGTGCCTGGCCACACTGAGGGACTCACACATGAGCCGAACCAGCGCCTACAAAAAGGCTACCGGTCCATGGAAAGAAATGAAAGAGAAAAATCAGCTCTGGGGCCGGGGAAACCATCGCCAGGCAGAGTTTTGGTTTTTGGAAAATTTAAAAAATTTTCTCCCTTGTTTTATGTGAGAACAAGGGAGCGGCAAGATAAGGAGAATAGAGATACATGGGCAATACCCGCACTCTGTACGGCATTCACCACAGGTTCTTCCTGTGTCTCAGTCTCTCTGAACCAAAAATCCCAAGCCAGGCACCACATTAAAATTACTCATCTGGGTAACTTAGAGAAACCACCGAAATAATCATATAGAAACCACAGCATTAAGAACAACCCCCAGGCAGCTCAGAGAAATGGCTGGGCAGTGGTTGTGGCATTGAGAGGAAACTCTTATCCTGTTACCAGAATGAACAAACCATTTACTCTCATCCCTTAGGTACATTTTTTCCCTTAGTCCATCCAGTTCACACATCAGACAATTTCCAACTCCCCGAATTCCAGATGTGCCTGTGTGCTGACTCTCCCCAAAATCTTGGTCAGATTTCTCTACAGATATGGTTTGGAATCTCAAAATCTAATATGAGGAATGATTATTCTTACTGAGACATTGTTGAGGTTACATTTCACCAACTAGAAAACTATGGAGAACAGTTGAAGGTTTTTATTATTGTACTGTCAGCCCCGACTCTGTCAAACCACATGGTCTCAGTATTACCGCCATGTTTAAGCCTTGGGAGTCAGGGAAGATAGGAATGGACTTTGACAGAGTCAAGTCCATTTCTAAGTCACATGAAATAGCCCTATTTCTCCTGTTTAATTTGAAACTTAAATAGATTCCTGTCACTTTTAGATGAGGCTTTTGCATGTTCCTCTGCCATTTCCTCATACAAACTAGTCATGTGATCCTCATACCCAGAAACCACTGTGATGACCTACAAGCCCATTAGTTAATTATGGGAAGAAAGTCTCATTCAATGCCACTCTCATTCAATGCCACTCAACAGGTCTGTTTATGTAGCTATTCGGGATGCATTTTGAGCTAACTTCTCTTGTAGATCTGTGAGAACACAGTGCTGGCTGGTCAAAGTTAAGTGTTCATGAAATCTACGTGAGGTCATTTTTCTTGTAGAGGCAGATAACTCTGGCATCCTCTCCTCAAGTTGTTGCCAACCAGGCATGTCTCTTCCATGTGTTATAGAGAATTAGGAGCTCCAAATGAATATGAATATATATATATATATATATATATATATATATATATATATATATATTAAGGAGTTCAGTGGATTCAAAGTTGTGCTTTGAAGAAAAAGTCTTGACCCTCCTTTTCTTTAAATATTCTACAATCTACATCTCTATGCAAACCCTAGATAGCCACCATTTTAGATAGAACACATGCCAATTTCTTAACTAGTGGCAAAACAGACCATTTACTTTGCAGTGGCACAGCTGGCATTGAATCTGCTCTGTGTTTTTAACTACTTGACTGCAAAGTCCTATCTTTAAAAAAAATATATTTTTACTGATTTTTTTTCTTAAGAGAGAGGAAGGAGGAGGGGAGGGAGAGAGAGAAACATGGATATGAGAGCAAAACATTGATCGGCTGCTTCCTGCATGCCCCCTACCAGGAATCAAGCCTGCAATCCAGGCATATGCCCTGACCAGAATCCAACCGGTGACTTCTAGGTGCATGGGATAACACACAACCAACTGAGCCACACCGGCTTTTGCATGTTCCTCTGCCATAGCTAACAAGATGGCAAATTTTCGGGCCTGCAAAGTCTATCTTGAACTGTGAGCTCTCCAGCTTTCGGAAGTTCATTTGGAGAAGAAGTTAAAGGATAGCAAGCAATGTATCTTATCACATATATCTTTGCCTAGGTTTTCTTAGCCCCGATTTCCTCCTATTATTGCCCATTTCTTTGTTTACTTCTGTACTTCTGTTTTAAAAAATTAATTAAATCTTTAAAAATATATTTCATTTCAATTTTTTTAGAAAAGAAAAAGCTATAAATTGATTGCTCACTTCTGTAACCTCTCTCCTCCCCCCCCCCCACACACACACAATAAATTCAATGAGCAAAGTATATAGGTAGGTTTTTAAATGATCTTATCTAAAGTTTTTCCAGGTGGAGAAAAAGCCCTAAAAGATGGACAATCTGACACCTTTAAATATTAAAACACACACAGTTTACAGGTGTTAGCTTCTCAGAAGGAAGATGAAATTTAAATGATGCAAGCTGGTTTAAAAAAATCTCTTCCTCTTTGTTCTATGCAGTGGAATTAAATGCATCTACTCTCCTAATCAGCTTTCCTGACTAATTTCTCCTTCCTCCTACTAGTGCAAAACAACTCAACAAAAAATTTAATCTTCTAATGCATTGACATCTCGTGTTTCGTTAAAATCCTCTCCAAATTGTTCAACTGTACCCCCACTGAGATAATGGATGTGAAAGTTCTCAGAAGAGCATGCATTTCATTTCACAAACATGGACTGAATGTTCATACTATTCTAGGCACTGCACTAGGTAGAAGCTTGAAGCATAATGATGTGTCAAAGAGATATTTTTCCTGCCACCTCGGAGATTTAAATTCAGAGGAAAGCACTGATTCAGGACAAAAATGAAAGATTACAGGACAATATGTCAGGGGTTATACATGGGAAAGGCAGGATGCTAGGAGATCACAGAGGAAGTCCACACAACTCAGATTTACAGGGTTGTAGAAGCTTCCTGAGGATGGAGAAAAAACTCACCAGTGAACAGGAAATAGAAATGTGCTCCAGGCATTAAAGAACTGAAACAAAAATCAAACTGACCTGAATCTATAGAGGAAGAGTAGAGGTAAGACCGGGGGACGGGCAAATAATTCAATAAGAGAGTGATGTGACCAAATTTCCATTGAGATAGAGGACTCCAGCTCCAACGTGGCCAGGGTACTGGAGGCAAGTGAAGACTGAAAAAGGGAGCCCCCAGCCCAGAGGAGAATTCAGTAATTCAGGTCAGAAGTACTGGTGGCCCAGAATCAGGTAGTGGGCACAGGGAGAGTTAATGTTATGCAGTGTCATTAGGAGGTGAAACCAGCTGGATAAGAAAGAAGGAGGAAGTCAAGCATGATGCTCAAGCCTACGGTTTGGCAACAGGGCAGATGATAATCCAAGGTATGAGATTTAGGAAGAAAGGATTATAGGGAAGAATGTAGGTGAGAATTCAGGCTCAGCTTTTGGACATAATGAACTTGAAGAGTCTGGGGCATTCATGTCCAAGAGACTGTTAGACTACCTTGTAGTTCAGGAAAGAAATGTGGGTTGGAAATTGATACCATACATAACTTAAGAAATGGGTGTAATTAAAGACATGCAGTATGTGTAGAAGAGATGAGCAGAGATAGATAGGTGGGGTGTGAGAAGGAAAACCAAGGTCAAGGTACAGCAGAGGGAAGAGTATGGAAAGAGAGTGATCAGTCACTTCAGATCAGCAGGCGCTAAATAAAAGGAAGATTGAATCCAAGAGTATTTTAGATTTAGAATCAAAGAGGCCTTTTGGTATATCTGGCCAAAGTATAGATTTGAGAATTATTTGGGAGATAGATTGGTGGGATAAAAATGAGATGGCAGAAGGTGGAAGAACAAGCAGGGGTTAAAACTTAAAATGTTACTGATGACCCTGTAGTGGCCAAATCCAATTGTTTTTAAAATTGATTTTAGAGGGAGGAAGGGAGAGAGAAACATCAAACCCACAACCTGGGCATGTGCCCTGACCAGGCTCCAATCAACAGCCACACTGGCCAGGGCTCCAATCATTACTTTTTAGTTAGTCCTCAATCATATTTGATCTCTCCGTGGCTATGCTGACCACTCGTTCCTTTAAACCACGTACACATACATCCCTTCCTTCTGCTTCTCATCTTGTCACTCACACTATTCCTTCTCACTCTCTTTGGACACCTCTTCCTCAAGCTTAAATATTAGTGTTCTCTATATTAGTGATACTCAAAGTGCTGATCTGGGACAAAATAAGAAGTTTGCATCTAGACATTAATTAATGCAAGGCTTCCTTCATTGAGGATCTTGCTAAGATTAAAAGGAAAAAGTCAGCTAAAGTAAACAGTGGGCTTAGTGATGCAGTTGATTATATTCTGAGGCAAATCCCTTGTGCTATCATGGACTAGTAAGAAACCAGTAGTGGACAGGCAGCCAGTGGCTGGACTACATTTTTAATAGTAGTGCGCCAGTTTTCTCTATCGTCCTCTTATCTCACTAAAAGCTCTCAGTGGTTGGTAGTATTTGTAAGAGGGATTTCACTGATAAGCTCCAGGTTGATGATTTTAAAGCTTTACTTCCTTATCTCCTGACCTGACCATCACACTGTTTGCTACGCCACTCTATGAAAATATTCCATGAACAGCACAACTGAACTTGTCCCAAACTGAATCCTCCTTCTCAATTAACAACCTTGATTAGTGGTACCAACATCTACCCAATGTTCCAAGCCCGAACAAATCAAGAGTAAATTCTGTGGTTTTCAGCTCTTAAATACTTTTGTTCTAATTCAGGCTCCCATCATCCCTTGCAACTGGCTGTTTCCAAGCTTGTCACTTAGAGCCTTTGAACAATTGTCTGTACCACCATGACCGAGAGCTTACAAACCCTTCAAAACTCCGAATATAGAACAGGAAGGACAGTAGGGACTCAACTGCCACTTTTCAAATCTTGATCTCACCACTTATGAGCAGTATCATTTGTGCAAGTGATTTACCTTCGCTATGACCAGTTACATTATCTATGAAATGGAAATAAATGAGATCAAATAAAACTAATAGATAGTAAAGGTACTTAGAACCATGCATGGCACTGACAACTCCATAATGTTAGCTGCCATGAGAAACAGAAAAGTCCCACTGAGTTGCTCCCTGAGCACCTTACCTCTAACTGCTCTCTCCCCTTTGTGGTCAGCACTTGGGACAAACACACCTAACATTCTCAGTCCGCTGCCAGGTGCCAGGCTATTTCACCTCTTTGCACATTCTGTTCCTGTTCTTAGAAAGCTCTTTCTCAACTCAACTGCCTCCCCCGATTTGTAAAATTCCTTTGGGAATCCCTAAAGATCAAGTTCAAGTACCTTCTCTGTGAATTCTCCATTTAAATCTTGGTTCCTCCTTTGTAATTATATGTATCTCTATTGTATGGTTAGACGGCTTTTGCAGATATTTATGTTCACAGTGGATAACATAGAATTTGATTGAGTTATTATGTCCATCATTCCTGCTCCTGGAGGGCAGAACTGGTGGCATTCATTTTGTATCAAAAGCCAAAGGAGATGTTTTTTTTTAAAAAAATCAATGATTGGAGGAATGAGTGTTTCTCAAGTTTAGCTCTCACTCTAGCAAATCTACGGAAGTGATCTAATTATTTGTACTAGCTAGTCAGAATATTTTCAAATGGAAAATAGCTGTGATTATTTTTAAACCTTACTAATGTTTATATATTAAACATAAATTAAAACTAATGTTTATATATTCAATCAGAAAATATTAAACTCTACACAAGATCATTAGAATTCTACATTTGTAAATGCTGCTAAATCATTCCATAAAGCCTTCAATATTACAAAGAAAAACAGAGACTGCAACTCAGAAGATTCCATCTAGTTCCTCTTGGCTTCTCTAGTTCCCCTGAGCTCACAAGTCTTACTTGAGCCTTGGGGAAGTTACCTCCATATTTTTTAGTCCTCAGTCTCTTAGTCTGTCAAATTGAGGACAGCCTCGTTACTTAGCTTTAAAGTTCTATCACCTATGGGTGTGTAGTATTTACCAATCCTCCTAGGTGTTAGTTTTGGACTCTCCCCTTTAAGTACTCATTGGCAGACTAATCTGTATAGAATACCTTGGACAACTCCAACCCTTAGAAACCATCAGAGTTCACTGTCTACTGTATATAATCCAAACTCCTTATCAGGTTTTATTTCTCATGCCTCCCTTAACATTGTCTACTTTCTTATACATATTGCCAAATAGTTTTCAAAAGGATATTAATTTAAACGGTGTCATTTTTACCATGGCCTTACCCACTTTGGTTGTCATTGTTTTAAAGAAGTCATTGCTACTTTATTAGGTGTCCAGTAGTATTGCATGCTTTTAATTTGGAGATATTAGAGATGCTTGTAAACATGTGCTTGGAAATCTTATTTTCTTCTATGCACCATCCAAATTCTTTGCCCAATTTTTAAATTCCTTTATTCATATATTTTCATTTCTTTTGCATATTTGCAGATATTTTTTCAAGCCTGATAGTTCCTCAAATTATGCTGATATTTCCTTAAAGTGTGCTTTCCTTCACAGAAGTTTTTGATTTTTATGTAGTCCTGCTGCACAGCATGAAGACCTGGTTGAAGATTTAGGGATAAGCTTCACATTTATTCTAAAGGTAGCAGGGAATTTCTGCTCTAACTTTACACTCTTGAGACTACATCTTCCAGGGGTAGATGTAAAGGAAGCAGGATACAGGGCTCCTGCAGGCTCCCTTCTCTGTGCTCTGAGAGGGCTCATTTCTCACTGAATTGAAAAACCCCTCACCACAAAACAGGATTAAATAAACTGACTCCTCTCAGAGAGGACCCTCTTGTCCTTGTATGACATTAGGTTGAGGCCAGGGCAGCTACCATCTCTGGCTGGATCCTGAGTCTACGCGAAGACAGTATCAATTACAAAAAGAAGTGCAGAGCTTTGGGGGAAATTCTTTTAAAGATTACCAGAATCTGTTAAACATGTTAATCAATAATTATATTCTATTTGCTGCTCTAGGGAACTCAGATAAAGAGAACAGGGTATATTACTTCCCTAAAAACAGACTTATCATGGGCGATCCAAGATGTAAAGTCCAGGGGACAATTATACAGGTGAGCATGAAGAAGATGCCAGACCGCAATCAACACCCAGGCACCCCCAAACTTCAAGACTCTTAAAATCAACAAAAGTGTATGCAACAGTCATCTCAAAAGGTGGCCTATCAAGTCTAAATCAGGAAGACTAAGAAAAAGCAAGCGGAGAGCCTAGTTCTGATTCAATGACAAGGATGTCATGGATCCCTCGGTATTCCCAAGGAAATAGATGCATCAAGCTTGATGCGACTGGCCAAGAGAACGCTATACACCCCTGGGGTATATTACTGTTTATAATTTTCGAAATTTGTTTGTTTGTTTTTAAGGGGAAAAAACTGATCTGTAAAGCTAAGTTAATTACTTTAAGGTAAATAAGTGAGATTGCATCTTACTCAAGGGATAGGTTGTATAATCAATACACATGGTAAAAACCACATGTAATCACAATTACCCCCAAATTCTTTCAGTCAGCTGCACTGTGAGAGGCAAAGGCAGTGAAACCAACCTGTAGGACAACAGGGTCACAGGCCATGGTGACGCATGGGGCCAATTTGCACACACTATTTAATTTAATTTTTTATTTTTGGTCTGTACACTCTAATGCAGTTCTCAGCAATTTTTTTTTTAATGCAAAGAGTCAGATGGCAAATATCTTAGGCTTTGTTGGCCATATGATAACTCCTGTTATAGCTCCAAAAAAACCACAGACAATGTGTCATTGAAGGAGCATGGTTGTGTTTCAATATAACTTTATTTACAAAACAGATCTGTCTGATGAGAACATATAATTGTATTCATTAAAGTAACTGTATTTTGTGCAACTCTGTGGTGGCTATGAGGTTCAAGTATGTGACTGTCACCTGACTTCTCTGGGTGATACCACTTCTTCAAAAACGGTTGTAAGCATTAAGTGTTAAAACTGTGTGGGAAAGATAGTAAGTGAAACATGTGCTGAACTAAGTAGAGAACAAGGTGCAAAACAAAGTACTATTATTTTGGAGTTGCTAATAAGTAGAAAAGGAATTTACCATGTACCTTTTAGAAGGCCCTGTCCTGCTGGCCAGGGAGCTGAGCCATCATGAAATCAAAATGCATTTACCTTGAACATGCCAACAAGGCAAGAAAAGGAAGGGTAAGATTTTGCTTTTCTCCTGAACACAGTAACTTGCCATGCAAGATAGATTCTCCTTGGGTGGATACGGGCACCTGACACATATGTTCTGGGCACAATTTTCTGTGTTCATCTCTAACAGAGCAGCTCAGGGCCGCCAGGAGTCACAAACATCACAGGAGACAGCCTGCCACCCTGTAAGACCAAGTCCACCTCCAGCCCCGGGCAAGCAACCTGGCTTCCCATTCACTGAGGAAATGGAAGCTCCTACTCTATACTCTCAGTGCCAGATACCCCCTACCAGGATTTCTTTCACTCTGCCCTCTTTCCCTTATATTATGATGGATGAATTATCTGTGCTCCTAAGGCCAACTTCTCATCTGAGCACAAAATCACGGGTCCCTGTCCCCTACACCAGCCAGCATTTCCTTTCTTCTGGATCACCCTATGCCTACAGAGGGTAGATCTAGTTCTGCCTAAAATATACCCCCAACTGTCTCTGTTTCTGCTCCACTTCTCAAATTACCTTGTAGAAAAAAAAACTAGAAGAACTGTGAATATTTGCTGCCCTATACTTCCCTTCCTCTCATTCTCTTTTAGAACCCCACTTCCAGTTATGTTATTTTCTCCAAAACACCAACGCTCCACCTTTGTCAAGGTCGTCAGTGATTTGCTGTCAAATCCAATGGTCCCAGCCTCAATTTCCATTTTTCTCAAACTTTCACCCAGCGTTGCACACAGCCCATCACCCCTTCCTTCTGCAACACCGGCTCCCCCGGCCTCCGGTAGGCCTCCTCCTCAATGCAAGGTCCCGGGCTTGGTGGCTCTCACTCCTGCAGTGACACGTGCTGGCCTGGTCATCTCATCCAGGCACAGAAGCTTTAAATGCCATGTGTGATGCCTCACAAATTGAGGTCCTACACCATCCTATGGACATCAGATTCATCCAGCAACTAACTCGCCATCTCGCCCTGGGGCTTCCAACAGGGATCTCAACCTTCACATGTGCTAAACAGAATCCTGCTT